>NW_027473480.1:0-286805 GCF_050947335.1 Megachile rotundata | reverse complement strand
ATATGATTTAGATTGGTAATAATAAGAGTAATAAGTATAGTAAATTGTCGTTCTATCGATCATATAAGCATAATATGGCTAATAATATGAATTAGATTGATAATAATAAGAGTAATAAATATAGTAATTGCCGTTCTATCGACCATATAAGCATAATATGGCGAATAATATGAGTTAGATTAATATTAATAAGAGTAATGGGTATAGAAATTGTCGTTCTATGGATCAAATATGCATAATCTGGCTAATAATATGAGTTAGATTGATAATAATAAGAGTAATAAGTATAGTAAATTATCGTTCTATCGATCATATAAGCATATTATGGCTAATAATATGAGTTAGATTGATAATAATAACAGTAATAAGTATAGTAATTGTCGTTCCATCGACCATGGAAGCATAATATGGCTAATAATATGAGTTAGCTTGATATTAATAAGAGTAATAAGTATAGTAATTGTCGTTCTATCGATTATATCAGCATAATATGGCTAATAATATGATTTAGATTGATAATAATAAGAGTAATAAGTATAATAATTGTCGTTCTATCGATCATATAAGCATAATATGGCTAATAATAAGAGTTAAATTGAGAATAATAACAGTAATAAGTATAGTAATTGTCGTTCTATCGATCATATAAGCATAATATGGCGAATAATATGATTTAGATTGATAATAATAAGAGTAATAAGTATAGTAATTGTCGTTCTATCGATCATATCTGCACAATATGGTCAATAATATGAGTTAGATTAATAATAATAAGAATAGTACGTATAGTAATTGCCGTTTTATCGATCATATAAGCATAATATGGATAATAATATGAGTTAGCTTGATAATAATAAGAGTAATAAGTATAGTAATTGTCGTTCTATCGATCATATAAGCATTATATGGCTAATAATATGAATTAGATTGATAGTAATAAGAGTAATAAGTATATTAATTGTTGTTCTATCGATCATATAAGCATAATATGGCTAATAATATGAATTAGATTGATAATAGTAAGAGTAATAAGTACAGTAATTGTCGTTCTATCGATCATATAAGCATAATATGGCGAATAATATGATTTAGATTGGTAATAATAAGAGTAATAAGTATAGTAATGGTCGTTCTATCGATCATATAAGCATAATATGGATAATAATATGAGTTAGCTTGATAATAATAACAGTAATAAGTATAGTAATTGTCGTTCTATCGATCATGGAAGCATAATATGGCTAATAATATGAGTTAGATTGATAATAATAAGAGTAATAAGTATAGTAATTGCCGTTCTATCGACCATATAGGCATAATATGGTTACTAATATGAGTTAGATTAATAATAATATGATTAATAAGTATAGTAATTGTCGTTCTATCGACCATGGAAGCATAATATGGATAATAATATGAGTTAGCTTGATAATATTAAGAGTAATAAGTATAGTAATTGTCGTTCTATCGATCATATAAGCATAATATGGCGAATAATATGATTTAGATTGGTAATAATAAGAGTAATAAGTATAGTAATGGTCGTTCTATCGATCATATAAGCATAATATGGCTAATAATATGAATTAGATTGATAATAGTAAGAGTAATAAGTACAGTAATTGTCGTTCTATCGATCATATAAGCATAATATGGCGAATAATATGATTTAGATTGGTAATAATAAGAGAAATAGGTATAGTAATTGTCGTTCTATCGATCATATCTGCATAATATGGTTACTAAAATGAGTTAGATTAATAATAATATGACTAATAAGTATAGTAATTGTCGTTCTATCGACCATGGAAGCATAATATGGCTAATAATATGAGTTAGATTGATAATAATAAGAGTAATATGTATAGTAATTGTCGTTCTATCGATCATATCTGCATAATATGGTTAATAATATGAGTTAGATTAATAATAATAAGAATAGTACGTATAGTAATTGCCGTTTTATCGATCATATAAGCATAATATGGATAATAATATGAGTTAGCTTGATAACAATAAGAGTAATAAGTATAGTAATTGTCGTTCTATCGATCATATAAGCATAATATGGCTAATAATATGAATTATATTGATAGTAATAAGAGTAATAAGTATATTAATTGCCGTTCTATCGATCATGTAAGCATAATATGGCTAATAATATGAATTAGATTGATAATAGTAAGAGTAATAAGTACAGTAATTGTCGTTCTATCGATCATATAAGCATAATATGGCTAATAATATGAATTAGATTGATAATAATAAGAGTAATAAGTATAGTAATTGTCGTTCTATCGATCATATAAGCATAATATGGATAATAATATGAGTTAGCTTGATAATATTAAGAGTAATAAGTATAGTAATTGTCGTTCTATCGATCATATAAGCATAATATGGCTAATAATATGAATTAGATTGATAATAATAAGAGTGATAAGTATAGTAATTGTCGTTCTATCGATCATATAAGCATAATATGGCGAATAATATGATTTAGATTGATAATAATAAGAGTAATAAGTATAGTAATTGCCGTTCTATCGATCATATCTGCACAATATGGTCAATAATATGAGTTAGATTAATAGTAATGAGTGTAATAAGTATAGTAATTGTCGTTCTATCGATCATATAAGCATAATATGGCTAATAATATGAGTTAGATTGATAATAATAACAGTAATAAGTATAGTAATTGTCGTTCTATCGATCATGGAAGCATAATATGGCTAATAATATGAGTTAGATTGATAATAATAAGAGTAATAAGTATAGTAATTGCCGTTCTATCGACCATATAAGCATAATATGGTTACTAATATGAGTTAGATTAATAATAATATGATTAATAAGTATAGTAATTGTCGTTCTATCGACCATGGAAGCATAATATGGATAATAATATGAGTTAGCTTGATAATATTAAGAGTAATAAGTATAGTAATTGTCGTTCTATCGATCATATAAGCATAATATGGCTAATAATATGAGTTAGATTGATAATAATAACAGTAATAAGTATAGTAATTGTCGTTCTATCGATCATGGAAGCATAATATGGCTAATAATATGAGTTAGATTGATAATAATAAGAGTAATAAATATAGTAATTGCCGTTCTATCGACCATATAAGCATAATATGGCGAATAATATGAGTTAGATTAATATTAATAAGAGTAATGGGTATAGAAATTGTCGTTCTATGGATCAAATATGCATAATCTGGCTAATAATATGAGTTAGATTGATAATAATAAGAGTAATAAGTATAGTAATTATCGTTCTATCGATCATATAAGCATATTATGGCTAATAATATGAGTTAGATTGATAATAATAACAGTAATAAGTATAGTAATTGTCGTTCCATCGACCATGGAAGCATAATATGGCTAATAATATGAGTTAGCTTGATAATAATAAGAGTAATAAGTATAGTAATTGTCGTTCTATCGATTATATCAGCATAATATGGCTAATAATATGATTTAGATTGATAATAATAAGAGTAATAAGTATAGTAATTGTCGTTCTATCGATCATATAAGCATAATATGGCTAATAATAAGAGTTAAATTGAGAATAATAACAGTAATAAGTATAGTAATTGTCGTTCTATCGATCATATAAGCATAATATGGCGAATAATATGATTTAGATTGATAATAATAAGAGTAATAAGTATAGTAATTGTCGTTCTATCGATCATATCTGCACAATATGGTCAATAATATGAGTTAGATTAATAATAATAAGAATAGTACGTATAGTAATTGCCGTTTTATCGATCATATAAGCATAATATGGATAATAATATGAGTTAGCTTGATAATAATAAGAGTAATAAGTATAGTAATTGTCGTTCTATCGATCATATAAGCATTATATGGCTAATAATATGAATTAGATTGATAGTAATAAGAGTAATAAGTATATTAATTGTTGTTCTATCAATCATATAAGCATAATATGGCTAATAATATGAATTAGATTGATAATAGTAAGAGTAATAAGTACAGTAATTGTCGTTCTATCGATCATATAAGCATAATATGGCGAATAATATGATTTAGATTGGTAATAATAAGAGTAATAAGTATAGTAATGGTCGTTCTATCGATCATATAAGCATAATATGGATAATAATATGAGTTAGCTTGATAATAATAAGAGTAATAAGTATAGTAATTGTCGTTCTATCGATCATATCTGCACAATATGGTCAATAATATGGGTTAGATTAATAGTAATGAGTGTAATAAGTATAGTAATTGTCGTTCTATCGATCATATAAGCATAATATGGCTAATAATATGAGTTAGATTGATAATAATAACAGTAATAAGTATAGTAATTGTCGTTCTATCGATCATGGAAGCATAATATGGCTAATAATATGAGTTAGATTGATAATAATAAGAGTAATAAATATAGTAATTGTCGTTCTATCGATCATATAAGCATAATATGGCTAATAATATGAGTTAGATTGATATTAATAAGAGAAATAGGTATAGTAATTGTCGTTCTATCGATCATATCTGCATAATATGGTTACTAAAATGAGTTAGATTAATAATAATATGACTAATAAGTATAGTAATTGTCGTTCTATCGACCATGGAAGCATAATATGGCTAATAATATGAGTTAGATTGATAATAATAAGAGTAATAAATATAGTAATTGTCGTTCTATCGATCATATAAGCATAATATGGCTAATAATATGAGTTAGATTGATATTAATAAGAGAAATAGGTATAGTAATTGTCGTTCTATCGATCATATCTGCATAATACGGTTAATAATATGAGTTAGAATAATAATAATATGAATAATAAGTATAGTAATCGTCGTTCCATCGACCATGGAAGCATAATATGGCTAATAATATGAGTTAGATTGAAAATAATAAGAGTAATAAGTATAGTAATTGCCATTCTATCGACCATATAAGCATAATATGGCGAGTAATATGATTTAGATTGATAATAATAAGAGTAATAAGTATAGTAATTGTCGTTCTATCGATCATATAAGCATAATATGGCTAATAATATGAGTTAGATTGATAATAATAAGAGTAATATGTATAGTAATTGTCGTTCTATCGATCATATCTGCATAATATGGTTAATAATATGAGTTAGATTAATAATAATAAGAATAGTACGTATAGTAATTGCCGTTTTATCGATCATATAAGCATAATATGGATAATAATATGAGTTAGCTTGATAACAATAAGAGTAATAAGTATAGTAATTGTCGTTCTATCGATCATATAAGCATAATATGGCTAATAATATGAATTATATTGATAGTAATAAGAGTAATAAGTATATTAATTGCCGTTCTATCGATCATGTAAGCATAATATGGCTAATAATATGAATTAGATTGATAATAGTAAGAGTAATAAGTACAGTAATTGTCGTTCTATCGATCATATAAGCATAATATGGCTAATAATATGAATTAGATTGATAATAATAAGAGTAATAAGTATAGTAATTGTCGTTCTATCGATCATATAAGCATAATATGGATAATAATATGAGTTAGCTTGATAATAATAAGAGTAATAAGTATAGTAATTGTCGTTCTATCGATCATATAAGCATAATATGGCTAATAATATGAATTAGATTGATAATAATAAGAGTGATAAGTATAGTAATTGTCGTTCTATCGATCATATAAGCATAATATGGCGAATAATATGATTTAGATTGATAATAATAAGAGTAATAAGTATAGTAATTGTCGTTCTATCGATCATATCTGCACAATATGGTCAATAATATGAGTTAGATTAATAGTAATGAGTGTAATAAGTATAGTAATTGTCGTTCTATCGATCATATAAGCATAATATGGCTAATAATATGAGTTAGATTGATAATAATAACAGTAATAAGTATAGTAATTGTCGTTCTATCGATCATGGAAGCATAATATGGCTAATAATATGAGTTAGATTGATAATAATAAGAGTAATAAGTATAGTAATTGCCGTTCTATCGACCATATAAGCATAATATGGTTACTAATATGAGTTAGATTAATAATAATATGATTAATAAGTATAGTAATTGTCGTTCTATCGACCATGGAAGCATAATATGGATAATAATATGAGTTAGCTTGATAATATTAAGAGTAATAAGTATAGTAATTGTCGTTCTATCGATCATATAAGCATAATATGGCGAATAATATGATTTAGATTGGTAATAATAAGAGTAATAAGTATAGTAATGGTCGTTCTATCGATCATATAAGCATAATATGGCTAATAATATGAATTAGATTGATAATAGTAAGAGTAATAAGTACAGTAATTGTCGTTCTATCGATCATATAAGCATAATATGGCGAATAATATGATTTAGATTGGTAATAATAAGAGTAATAAGTATAGTAATTGTCGTTCTATCGATCATATAAGCATAATATGGCTAATAATATGAATTAGATTGATAATAATAAGAGTAATAAATATAGTAATTGCCGTTCTATCGACCATATAAGCATAATATGGCGAATAATATGAGTTAGATTAATATTAATAAGAGTAATGGGTATAGAAATTGTCGTTCTATGGATCAAATATGCATAATCTGGCTAATAATATGAGTTAGATTGATAATAATAAGAGTAATAAGTATAGTAATTATCGTTCTATCGATCATATAAGCATATTATGGCTAATAATATGAGTTAGATTGATAATAATAACAGTAATAAGTATAGTAATTGTCGTTCCATCGACCATGGAAGCATAATATGGCTAATAATATGAGTTAGCTTGATAATAATAAGAGTAATAAGTATAGTAATTGTCGTTCTATCGATTATATCAGCATAATATGGCTAATAATATGATTTAGATTGATAATAATAAGAGTAATAAGTATAATAATTGTCGTTCTATCGATCATATAAGCATAATATGGCTAATAATAAGAGTTAAATTGAGAATAATAACAGTAATAAGTATAGTAATTGTCGTTCTATCGATCATATAAGCATAATATGGCGAATAATATGATTTAGATTGATAATAATAAGAGTAATAAGTATAGTAATTGTCGTTCTATCGATCATATCTGCACAATATGGTCAATAATATGAGTTAGATTAATAATAATAAGAATAGTACGTATAGTAATTGCCGTTTTATCGATCATATAAGCATAATATGGATAATAATATGAGTTAGCTTGATAATAATAAGAGTAATAAGTATAGTAATTGTCGTTCTATCGATCATATAAGCATTATATGGCTAATAATATGAATTAGATTGATAGTAATAAGAGTAATAAGTATATTAATTGTTGTTCTATCGATCATATAAGCATAATATGGCTAATAATATGAATTAGATTGATAATAGTAAGAGTAATAAGTACAGTAATTGTCGTTCTATCGATCATATAAGCATAATATGGCGAATAATATGATTTAGATTGGTAATAATAAGAGTAATAAGTATAGTAATGGTCGTTCTATCGATCATATAAGCATAATATGGATAATAATATGAGTTAGCTTGATAATAATAACAGTAATAAGTATAGTAATTGTCGTTCTATCGATCATGGAAGCATAATATGGCTAATAATATGAGTTAGATTGATAATAATAAGAGTAATAAGTATAGTAATTGCCGTTCTATCGACCATATAGGCATAATATGGTTACTAATATGAGTTAGATTAATAATAATATGATTAATAAGTATAGTAATTGTCGTTCTATCGACCATGGAAGCATAATATGGATAATAATATGAGTTAGCTTGATAATATTAAGAGTAATAAGTATAGTAATTGTCGTTCTATCGATCATATAAGCATAATATGGCGAATAATATGATTTAGATTGGTAATAATAAGAGTAATAAGTATAGTAATGGTCGTTCTATCGATCATATAAGCATAATATGGCTAATAATATGAATTAGATTGATAATAGTAAGAGTAATAAGTACAGTAATTGTCGTTCTATCGATCATATAAGCATAATATGGCGAATAATATGATTTAGATTGGTAATAATAAGAGAAATAGGTATAGTAATTGTCGTTCTATCGATCATATCTGCATAATATGGTTACTAAAATGAGTTAGATTAATAATAATATGACTAATAAGTATAGTAATTGTCGTTCTATCGACCATGGAAGCATAATATGGCTAATAATATGAGTTAGATTGATAATAATAAGAGTAATATGTATAGTAATTGTCGTTCTATCGATCATATCTGCATAATATGGTTAATAATATGAGTTAGATTAATAATAATAAGAATAGTACGTATAGTAATTGCCGTTTTATCGATCATATAAGCATAATATGGATAATAATATGAGTTAGCTTGATAACAATAAGAGTAATAAGTATAGTAATTGTCGTTCTATCGATCATATAAGCATAATATGGCTAATAATATGAATTATATTGATAGTAATAAGAGTAATAAGTATATTAATTGCCGTTCTATCGATCATGTAAGCATAATATGGCTAATAATATGAATTAGATTGATAATAGTAAGAGTAATAAGTACAGTAATTGTCGTTCTATCGATCATATAAGCATAATATGGCTAATAATATGAATTAGATTGATAATAATAAGAGTAATAAGTATAGTAATTGTCGTTCTATCGATCACATATGCATAATATGGCTAATAATATGAGTTAGATTGATAATAATAACAGTAATAAGTACAGTAATTGTCGTTCTATCGATCATATATGCATAATATGGCTAATAATATGAGTTAGATTGATAATAATAACAGTAATAAGTACAGTAATTGTCGTTCTATCGGTAATATAAGCATAATATGTCTAATAATATGAGTTAGATTGATAATAATAAGAGTAGTGAGTATAGTAATTGTCGTTCTATCGATAATATAAGCATAATATGGCTAATAATATGAGTTAGATCGATAATGATAAGAGTAATAAGTACAGTAATTGTCGTTCTATCGATAATATAAGCATAATATGGCTAATAATATGAGTTAGATCGATAATGATAAGAGTAATAAGTACAGTAATTGTCGTTCTATCGATCATATATGCATAATATGGCTAATAATATGAGTTAGATTGATAATAGTAAGTGTAATAAGTATAGTAATTGTCGTTCTATCGATCATATATACATAATATGGCTAATAATATGAGTTAGATTGATAATAATAACAGTAATAAGTACAGTAATTGTCGTTCTATCGATAATATAAGCATAATATGGCTAATAATATGAGTTAGATCAATAATGATAAGCGCAATAAGTACAGTAATTGTCGTTCTATCGATCATATATGCATAATATGGCTAATAATATGAGTAAGATTGATAATAATAATAGTAATAACTATAGTAATTGTCGTTCTATCGATCATTTAAGCATAATATGGCTAATAATATGAGTTAAATTGATAATAATAACAGTAATAAGTACAGTAATTGTCGTTCTATCAATAATATAAGCATAATATGGCTAATAATATGAGTTAGATCGATAATGATAAGAGTAATAAGTACAGTAAATGTCGTTCTATCGATCATATAAGCATAATATGGCTAATAATATGAGTTAGATTGATAACAGTAAGTGTAATAAGTATAGTAATTGTCGTTCTATCGATCACATATGCATAATATGGCTAATAATATGAGTTAGATTGATAATAATAGCAGTAATAAGTACAGTAATTGTCGTTCTATCGATAATATAAGCATAATATGGCTAATAATATGAGTTAGATCGATAATAATAAGAGTAGTGAGTATAGTAATTGTCGTTCTATCGATCATATAAGCATAATATGGCTAATAATATGAGATAGATTGATAATAATAAGAGTAATAAGTATAGTAATTGTCGTTCCATCGATCATTTAATTATAATATGGCTAGTAATATAAGTTAGATTGATAATAATAAGAGTAATAAGTATAGTAATTGTCGTTCTATCGATCATATAAGCATAATATGGTTAATAATATGAGTTAGATTGATAATAATAAGAGTAATAAGTATAGTAATTGTCGTTCTATCAATCATATAAGCATAATATGGCTAACAATATGAGTAAGATTGATAATAATAATAGTAATAAGTATAGTAATTGTCGTCCTATCGATCATTTAATAATAATATGGCTAGTAATATAAGTTAGATTGATAATAATAAGAGTAATAAGTATAGTAATTGTCGTTCTATCGATCATATAAGCATAATATGGTTAATAATATGAGTTAGATTGATAATAATAAGAGTAATAAGTATAGTAATTGTCGTTCTATCGATCATATAAGCATAATATGGCTAATAATATGAGTAAGATTGATAATAATAATAGTAATAAGTATAGTAATTGTCGTTCTATCGATCATATAAGCATAATACGGCTAATAATATGAGTTAGGTTGATAAAAATAAGAATAATAAGCATAGTAATTGTCGTTCTATCGATCATATAAGCATAATATGGCTAATAATATGAGTTAGGTTGATAATAATAAGAGTAATAAGTATAGTAAATGTCGTTCTGTCGATCATATAAGCATAATATGGCGAATAATATGAGTTAGATTGATAATAATAAGAGTAATAAGTATAGTAATTGTCGTTCTATCGATCATTTAAGCATAATACGGCTAATAATATGAGTTAGATCAATAATGATAAGCGTAATAAGTACAGTAATTGTCGTTCTATCGATCATATATGCATAATATGGCTAATAATATGAGTAAGATTGATAATAATAATAGTAATAAGTATAGTAATTGTCGTTCTATCGATCATTTAAGCATAATATGGCTAATAATATGAGTTAGATTGATAATAATAATAGTAATAAGTATAGCAATTGTCGTTCTATCGATCATATAAGCATAATACGGCTAATAATATGAGTTAGGTTGATAAAAATAAGAATAATAAGCATAGTAATTGTCGTTCTATCGATCATATAAGCATAATATGGCTAATAATATGAGTTAGGTTGATAATAATAAGAGTAATAAGTATAGTAAATGTCGTGCTATCGATCATATCTGCATAATATTGTTAATAATATGAGTTAGATTGATAATAGTGAGTGTAACAAGTATAGTAGTTGTCGTTCTATCGATCATATAAGCATAATATGGCTAATAATATGAGTTAGATCGATAATGATAAGAGTAATAAGTACAGTAATTGTCGTTCTATCGATCATATAAGCATAATATGGCTAATAATATGAGTTAGATTGATAATAATATGAGTAATGAGTATAGTAATTGTAGTTCTATCGATCATATCTGCATAATATGGTTAATAATATGAGTTAGATTCATAATAATAAGAGTAATAAGTATAGTAATTGTCGTTCTATCGATCATTTAAGCATAATATGGGTAATAATATGAGTTAGGTTGATAAAAATAAGAGTAATAAGTATAGTAATTGTCGTTCTGTCGATCATATAAACATAATATGGCTAATAATATGAGTTTATGTTGATAATAATAAGAGTAATAAGTATAGTAAATGTCGTGCTATCAATCATATCTGCATAATATTTTTAATAATATGAGTTAGATTGATAATAGTGAGTGTAATAAGTACAGTAATTGTCGTTCTATCGATAATATAAGCATAATATGTCTAATAATATGAGTTAGATTGATAATAATAAGAGTAGTGAGTATAGTAATTGTCGTTCTATCGATCATATAAGCATAATATGGCTAATAATATGAGTTAGATTGATAATAATAACAGTAATAAGTACAGTAATTGTCGTTCTATCGATAATATAAGCATAATATGGCTAATAATATGAGTTAGATCGATAATGATAAGAGTAATAAGTACAGTAATTGTCGTTCTATCGATAATATAAGCATAATATGGCTAATAATATGAGTTAGATCGATAATAATAAGAGTAGTGAGTATAGTAATTGTCGTTCTATCGATCATATAAGCATAATATGGCTAATAATATGAGATAGATTGATAATAATAAGAGTAATAAGTATAGTAATTGTCGTTCCATCGATCATTTAATTATAATATGGCTAGTAATATAAGTTAGATTGATAATAATAAGAGTAATAAGTATAGTAATTGTCGTTCTATCGATCATATAAGCATAATATGGTTAATAATATGAGTTAGATTGATAATAATAAGAGTAATAAGTATAGTAATTGTCGTTCTATCAATCATATAAGCATAATATGGCTAACAATATGAGTAAGATTGATAATAATAATAGTAATAAGTATAGTAATTGTCGTCCTATCGATCATTTAATAATAATATGGCTAGTAATATAAGTTAGATTGATAATAATAAGAGTAATAAGTATAGTAATTGTCGTTCTATCGATCATATAAGCATAATATGGTTAATAATATGAGTTAGATTGATAATAATAAGAGTAATAAGTATAGTAATTGTCGTTCTATCGATCATATAAGCATAATATGGCTAATAATATGAGTAAGATTGATAATAATAATAGTAATAAGTATAGTAATTGTCGTTCTATCGATCATATAAGCATAATACGGCTAATAATATGAGTTAGGTTGATAAAAATAAGAATAATAAGCATAGTAATTGTCGTTCTATCGATCATATAAGCATAATATGGCTAATAATATGAGTTAGGTTGATAATAATAAGAGTAATAAGTATAGTAAATGTCGTTCTGTCGATCATATAAGCATAATATGGCGAATAATATGAGTTAGATTGATAATAATAAGAGTAATAAGTATAGTAATTGTCGTTCTATCGATCATTTAAGCATAATACGGCTAATAATATGAGTTAGATCAATAATGATAAGCGTAATAAGTACAGTAATTGTCGTTCTATCGATCATATATGCATAATATGGCTAATAATATGAGTAAGATTGATAATAATAATAGTAATAAGTATAGTAATTGTCGTTCTATCGATCATTTAAGCATAATATGGCTAATAATATGAGTTAGATTGATAATAATAATAGTAATAAGTATAGCAATTGTCGTTCTATCGATCATATAAGCATAATACGGCTAATAATATGAGTTAGGTTGATAAAAATAAGAATAATAAGCATAGTAATTGTCGTTCTATCGATCATATAAGCATAATATGGCTAATAATATGAGTTAGGTTGATAATAATAAGAGTAATAAGTATAGTAAATGTCGTGCTATCGATCATATCTGCATAATATTGTTAATAATATGAGTTAGATTGATAATAGTGAGTGTAACAAGTATAGTAGTTGTCGTTCTATCGATCATATAAGCATAATATGGCTAATAATATGAGTTAGATCGATAATGATAAGAGTAATAAGTACAGTAATTGTCGTTCTATCGATCATATAAGCATAATATGGCTAATAATATGAGTTAGATTGATAATAATATGAGTAATGAGTATAGTAATTGTAGTTCTATCGATCATATCTGCATAATATGGTTAATAATATGAGTTAGATTCATAATAATAAGAGTAATAAGTATAGTAATTGTCGTTCTATCGATCATTTAAGCATAATATGGGTAATAATATGAGTTAGGTTGATAAAAATAAGAGTAATAAGTATAGTAATTGTCGTTCTGTCGATCATATAAACATAATATGGCTAATAATATGAGTTTATGTTGATAATAATAAGAGTAATAAGTATAGTAAATGTCGTGCTATCAATCATATCTGCATAATATTTTTAATAATATGAGTTAGATTGATAATAGTGAGTGTAATAAGTACAGTAATTGTCGTTCTATCGATAATATAAGCATAATATGTCTAATAATATGAGTTAGATTGATAATAATAAGAGTAGTGAGTATAGTAATTGTCGTTCTATCGATCATATAAGCATAATATGGCTAATAATATGAGTTAGATTGATAATAATAACAGTAATAAGTACAGTAATTGTCGTTCTATCGATAATATAAGCATAATATGGCTAATAATATGAGTTAGATCGATAATGATAAGAGTAATAAGTACAGTAATTGTCGTTCTATCGATCATATATGCATAATATGGCTAATAATATGAGTTAGATTGATAATAGTAAGTGCAATAAGTATAGTAATTGTCGTTCTATCGATCACATATGCATAATATGGCTAATAATATGAGTGAGATTGATAATAATAACAGTACTAAGTACAGTAATTGTCGTTCTATCGATAATATAAGCATAATATGGCTAATAATATGAGTTAGATCGATAATGATAAGAGTAATAAGTACAGTAATTGTCGTTCTATCGATCATATAAGCATAATATGGCTAATAATATGAGTTAGATCGATAATGATAAGAGTAATAAGTACAGTAATTGTCGTTCTATCGATCATATAAGCATAATATGGCTAATAACATGAGTTAGATCGATAATAATAAGAGTAGTGAGTATAGTAATTGTCGTTCTATCGATCATATAAGCATAATATGGCTAATAATATGAGATAGATTGATAATAATAAGAGTAATAAGTATAGTAATTGTCGTTCTATCGATCATTTAAGCATAATATGGCTGGTAATATGAGATACATTGATAATAATAAGAGTAATAAGTATAGTAATTGTCGTTCTATCGATCATATAAGCATAATATGGCTAATAATATGAGTTAGATTGATAATAATAAGAGTAATAAGTATAGTAATTGTCGTTCTATTGATCATTTAATCATAATATGGCTAGTAATATAAGTTAGATTGATAATAATAAGAGTAATAAGTATAGTAATTGTCGTTCTATCGATCATATAAGCATAATATGGTTAATAATATGAGTTAGATTGATAATAATAAGAGTAATAAGTATAGTAATTGTCGTTCTATCGATCATTTAAGCATAATATGGCTAATAATATGAGTTAAATTGATAATAATAACAGTAATAAGTACAGGAATTGTCGTTCTATCGATAATATAAGCATAATATGGCTAATAATATGAGTTAGATCGATAATGATAAGAGTAATAAGTACAGTAATTGTCGTTCTATCGATCATATATGCATAATATGGCTAATAATATGAGTTAGATTGATAATAGAAAGAGTAATAAGTATAGTAATTGTCGTTCTGTCGATCATATAAGCATAATATGGCTAATAATATGAGTTAGATTGATAATAATAACAGTAATAAGTACAGTAATTGTCGTTCTATCGATAATATAAGCATAATATGTCTAATAATATGAGTTAGATTGATAATAATAAGAGTAGTGAGTATAGTAATTGTCGTTCTATCGATCATATCTGCATAATATGGTTAATAATATGAGTTAGATTCATAATAATAAGAGTAATAAGTATAGTAATTGTCGTTCTATCGATCATTTAAGCATAATATGGGTAATAATATGAGTTAGGTTGATAAAAATAAGAATAATAAGTATAGTAATTGTCGTTCTGTCGATCATATAAGCATAATATGGCTAATAATATGAGTTATATCGAAAATGGTAAGAGTAATAAATACAGTAATTGTCGTTCTATCGATCATATAAGCATAATATGGCTAATAATATGAGTAAGATTTATAATAATAATAGTAATATGTATAGTAATTGTCGTTCTATCGATCATTTAAGCATAATATGGCTAATAATATGAGTTAGATTGATAATAATAACAGTAATAAGTACAGTAATTGTCGTTCTATCGATAATATAAGCATAATATGGCTAATAATATGAGTTAGATCGATAATGATAAGAGTAATAAGTACAGTAATTGTCGTTCTATCGATCATATATGCATAATATGGCTAATAATATGAGTAAGATTGATAATAATAATAGTAATAAGTATAGTAATTGTCGTTCTATCGATCATTTAAGCATAATATGGCTAATAATATGAGTTAAATTGATAATAATAACAGTAATAAGTACAGTAATTGTCGTTCTATCGATAATATAAGCATAATATGGCTAATAATATGAGTTAGATCGATAAGTAAAGAGTAATAAGTACAGTAATTGTCGTTCTATCGATCATATATGCATAATATGGTTAATAATATGAGTTAGATTGATAATAGAAAGAGTAATAAGTATAGTAATTGTCGTTCTGTCGATCATATAAGCATAATATGGCTAATAATATGAGTTAGATTGATAATAGTAAGTGTAATAAGTATAGTAATTGTCGTTCTATCGATCATATATGCATAATATGGCTAATAATATGAGTTAGATTGATAATAATAACAGTAATAAGTACAGTAATTGTCGTTCTATCGATAATATAAGCATAATATGTCTAATAATATGAGTTAGATTGATAATAATAAGAGTAGTGAGTATAGTAATTGTCGTTCTATCGATCATATAAGCATAATATGGCTAATAATATGAGTTAGATTGATAATAATAACAGTAATAAATACAGTAATTGTCGTTCTATCGATAATATAAGCATTATACGGCTAATAATATGAGTTAGATCGATAATGATAAGAGTAATAAGTACAGTAATTGTCGTTCTATCGATCATATAAGCATAATATGGCTAATAATATGAGTAAGATTGATAATAATAATAGTAATAAGTATAGTAATTGTCGGTCTGTCGATCATTTAAGCATAATATGGCTAATAATATGAGTTAGGTTGATAAAAATAAGAATAATAAGCATAGTAATTGTCGTTCTATCGATCATATAAGCATAATATGGCTAATAATATGAGTTAGGTTGATAATAATAAGAGTAATAAGTATAGTAAATGTCGTGCTATCGATCATATCTGCATAATATTGTTAATAATATGAGTTAGATTGATAATAGTGAGTGTAATAAGTATAGTAATTGTCGTTCTATCGATCATATCTGCATAATATGGCTAATAATATGAGTTAGATTGATAAAAATAAGAATAATAAGTATAGTAATTGTCGTTCTGTCGATCATATAAGCATAATATGTCTAATAATATGAGTTATATCGAAAATGATAAGAGTAATAAATACAGTAATTGTCGTTCTATCGATCATATAAGCATAATATGGCTAATAATATGAGTAAGATTTATAATAATAATAGTAATATGTATAGTAATTGTCGTTCTATCGATCATTTAAGCATAATATGGCTAATAATATGAGTTAGATTGATAATAATAACAGTAATAAGTACAGTAATTGTCGTTCTATCGATCATATATGCATAATATGGCTAATAATATGAGTAAGATTGATAATAATAATAGTAATAAGTATAGTAATTGTAGTTCTATCGATCATTTAAGTATAATAGAGCTAATAATATGAGTTAAATTGATAATAATAACAGTAATAAGTACAGTAATTGTCGTTCTATCGATAATATAAGCATAATATGGCTAATAATATGAGTTAGATCGATAATGATAAGAGTAATAAGTACAGTAATTGTCGTTCTATCGATCATATATGCATAATATGGCTAATAATATGAGTAAGATTGATAATAATAATAGTAATAAGTATAGTAATTGTCGTTCTATCGATCATTTAAGCATAATATGGCTAATAATATGAGTTAAATTGGTAATAATAACAGTAATAAGTACAGTAATTGTCGTTCTATCGATAATATAAGCATAATATGGCTAATAATATGAGTTAGATCGATAATGATAAGAGTAATAAGTACTGTAATTGTCGTTCTATCGATCATATAAGCATAATATGGCTAATAATATGAGTTAGATTGATAATAATAAGAGTAATAAGTATAGTAATTGTCGTTCTATCGATCATTTAAGCATAATATGGCTAGTAATATGAGTTAGATTGATAATAATAAGAGTAATATGTATAGTAATTGTCGTTCTATCGATCATATAAGCATAATATGGTTAATAATATGAGTTAGATTGATAATAATAAGAGTAATAAGTATAGTAATTGTCGTTCTATCGATCATATAAGCATAATATGGCTAGTAATATGAGTTAGATTGTTAATAATAAGAGTAATAAGTATAGTAATTGTCGTTCTATCGATCATTTAAGCATAATATGGCTGGTAATATGAGTTAGATTGATAATAATAAGAGTAATAAGTATAGTAATTGTCGTTCTATCGATCATATAAGCATAATATGGCTACTAATATGAGATAGATTGATAATAATAAGAGTAATAAGTATAGTAATTGTCGGTCTATCGATCATATAAGCATAATATCGCTAATAATATGAGTTAGATTGATAATAATAAGAGTAATGAGTATAGTAATTGTAGTTCTATCGATCATATCTGCATAATATGGTTAATAATATGAGTTAGATTCATAATAATAAGAGTAATAAGTATAGTAATTGTCGTTCTATCGATCATTTAAGCATAATATGGGTAATAATATGAGATAGGTTGATAAAAATAAGAATAATAAGTATAGTAATTGTCGTTCTGTCGATCACATTAGCATAATATGGCTAATAATATGAGTTAGATTGATAATAATAAGAGTAATAAGTATAGTAATTGTCGTTCTATCGATCATTTAAGCATAATACGGCTAATAATATGAGTTAGATTGATAATAATAAGAGTAATAAGTATAGTAATTGTAGTTCTATCGATCGTATCTGCATAATATGCTTAATAATATGAGTTAGATTCATAATAATAAGAGTAATAAGTATAGTAATTGTCGTTCTATCGATCATTTAAGCATAATATGGCTAATAATATGAGTTAGGTTGATAATAGTAAGAGTAATGAGTATAGTAATTGTCGTTCTATCGATCATATAAGCATAATATGGCTAATAATATGAGTTAGATTGATAATAGTAAGTGTAATAGGTATAGTAATTGTCGTTCTATCGATCATATATGCATAATATGACTAATAATATGAGTTAGATTGATAATAACAACAGTTATAAGTACATTAATTGTCGTTCTATCGATAATATAAGCATAATATGGCTAATAATATGAGTTAGGTTGATAATAATAAGAGTAATAAGTATAGTAATTGTCGTTCTATCGATCATATAAGCATAATATGGTTAATAATATGAGTTAGATTGATAATAATAAGAGTAATAAGTATAGTAATTGTCGTTCTATCAATCATATAAGCATAATATGGCTAATAATATGAGTAAGATTGATAATAATAATAGTAATAAGTATAGTAATTGTCATTCTATCGATCATTTAAGCATAATATGGCTAATAATATGAGTTAAATTGATAATAATAACAGTAATAAGTACAGTAATTGTCGTTCTATCAATAATATAAGCATAATATGGCTAATAATATGAGTTAGATCGATAATGATAAGAGTAATAAGTACAGTAATTGTCGTTCTATCGATCATATATGCATAATATGGCTAATAATATGAGTTCGATTGATAATAGTAAGAGTAATAAGTATAGTAAATGTCGTTCTATCGATCATATAAGCATAATATGGCTAATAACATGAGTTAGATTGATAATAGTAAGTGTAATAAGTATAGTAATTGTCGTTCTATCGATCATATATGCATAATATGGCTAATAATATGAGTTAGATTGATAATAATAACAGTAATAAGTACAGTAATTGTCGTTCTATCGATAATATAAGCATAATATGGCTAATAATATGAGTTAGATCGATAATGATAAGAGTAATAAGTACAGTAATTGTCGTTCTATCGATCACATATGCATAATATGGCTAATAATATGAGTTAGATTGATAATAATAACAGTAATAAGTACAGTAATTGTCGTTCTATCGATCATATATGCATAATATGGCTAATAATATGAGTTAGATTGATAATAATAACAGTAATAAGTACAGTAATTGTCGTTCTATCGGTAATATAAGCATAATATGTCTAATAATATGAGTTAGATTGATAATAATAAGAGTAGTGAGTATAGTAATTGTCGTTCTATCGATAATATAAGCATAATATGGCTAATAATATGAGTTAGATCGATAATGATAAGA
The DNA here is from genome assembly GCF_050947335.1 of Megachile rotundata. Taxonomy (NCBI): domain Eukaryota; kingdom Metazoa; phylum Arthropoda; class Insecta; order Hymenoptera; family Megachilidae; genus Megachile; species Megachile rotundata. The sequence goes on along the minus strand of NW_027473480.1, from coordinate 266,772 downwards.
GTAATAAGTACAGTAATTGTCGTTCTATCGATAATATAAGCATAATATGGCTAATAATATGAGTTAGATCGATAATGATAAGAGTAATAAGTACAGTAATTGTCGTTCTATCGATCATATATGCATACTATGGCTAATAATATGAGTTAGATTGATAATAGTAAGAGTAATAAGTATAGTAATTGTCGTTCTGTCGATCATATAAGCATAATATGGCTAATAATATGAGTTAGATTGATAATAGTAAGTGTAATAAGTATAGTAATTGTCGTTCTATCGATCATATATGCATAATATGGCTAATAATATGAGTTAGATTGATAATAATAACAGTAATAAGTACAGTAATTGTCGTTCTATCGATAATATAAGCATAATATGTCTAATAATATGAGTTAGATTGATAATAATAAGAGTAGTGAGTATAGTATCTGTCGTTCTATCGATCATATAAGCATAATATGGCTAATAATATGAGTTAGATTGATAATAATAACAGTAATAAATACAGTAATTGTCGTTCTATCGGTAATATAAGCATTATACGGCTAATAATATGAGTTAGATCGATAATGATAAGAGTAATAAGTACAGTAATTGTCGTTCTATCGATCATATAAGCATAATATGGCTAATAATATGAGTAAGATTGATAATAATAATAGTAATAAGTATAGTAATTGTCGGTCTGTCGATCATTTAAGCATAATATGGCTAATAATATGAGTTAGGTTGATAAAAATAAGAATAATAAGCATAGTAATTGTCGTTCTATCGATCATATAAGCATAATATGGCTAATAATATGAGTTAGGTTGATAATAATAAGAGTAATAAGTATAGTAAATGTCGTGCTATCGATCATATCTGCATAATATTGTTAATAATATGAGTTAGATTGATAATAGTGAGTGTAATAAGTATAGTAATTGTCGTTCTATCGATCATATCTGCATAATATGGCTAATAATATGAGTTAGATTGATAAAAATAAGAATAATAAGTATAGTAATTGTCGTTCTGTCGATCATATAAGCATAATATGGCTAATAATATGAGTTATATCGAAAATGATAAGAGTAATAAATACAGTAATTGTCGTTCTATCGATCATATAAGCATAATATGGCTAATAATATGAGTAAGATTTATAATAATAATAGTAATATGTATAGTAATTGTCGTTCTATCGATCATTTAAGCATAATATGGCTAATAATATGAGTTAGATTGATAATAATAACAGTAATAAGTACAGTAATTGTCGTTCTATCGATCATATATGCATAATATGGCTAATAATATGAGTAAGATTGATAATAATAATAGTAATAAGTATAGTAATTGTAGTTCTATCGATCATTTAAGTATAATAGAGCTAATAATATGAGTTAAATTGATAATAATAACAGTAATAAGTACAGTAATTGTCGTTCTATCGATAATATAAGCATAATATGGCTAATAATATGAGTTAGATCGATAATGATAAGAGTAATAAGTACAGTAATTGTCGTTCTATCGATCATATATGCATAATATGGCTAATAATATGAGTAAGATTGATAATAATAATAGTAATAAGTATAGTAATTGTCGTTCTATCGATCATTTAAGCATAATATGGCTAATAATATGAGTTAAATTGGTAATAATAACAGTAATAAGTACAGTAATTGTCGTTCTATCGATAATATAAGCATAATATGGCTAATAATATGAGTTAGATCGATAATGATAAGAGTAATAAGTACTGTAATTGTCGTTCTATCGATCATATAAGCATAATATGGCTAATAATATGAGTTAGATTGATAATAATAAGAGTAATAAGTATAGTAATTGTCGTTCTATCGATCATTTAAGCATAATATGGCTAGTAATATGAGTTAGATTGATAATAATAAGAGTAATATGTATAGTAATTGTCGTTCTATCGATCATATAAGCATAATATGGTTAATAATATGAGTTAGATTGATAATAATAAGAGTAATAAGTATAGTAATTGTCGTTCTATCGATCATATAAGCATAATATGGCTAGTAATATGAGTTAGATTGTTAATAATAAGAGTAATAAGTATAGTAATTGTCGTTCTATCGATCATTTAAGCATAATATGGCTGGTAATATGAGTTAGATTGATAATAATAAGAGTAATAAGTATAGTAATTGTCGTTCTATCGATCATATAAGCATAATATGGCTAATAATATGAGATAGATTGATAATAATAAGAGTAATAAGTATAGTAATTGTCGTTCTATCGATCATATAAGCATAATATGGCTAATAATATGAGTTAGATTGATAATAATAAGAGTAATAAGTATAGTAATTGTCGTTCTATCGATCATTTAAGCATAATATGGCTAGTAATATGAGTTAGATTGATAATAATAAGAGTAATAAGTATAGTAATTGTCGTTCTATCGATCATATAAGCATAATATGGTTAATAATATGAGTTAGATTGATAACAATAAGAGTAATAAGTATAGTAATTGTCGTTCTATCGATCATATAAGCATAATATGGCTAATAATATGAGTAAGATTGATAATAATAATAGTAATAAGTATAGTAATTGTCGGTCTATCGATCATTTAAGCATAATATGGCTAATAATATGAGTTAGGTTGATAAAAATAAGAATAATAAGCATAGTAATTGTCGTTCTATCGATCATATAAGCATAATATGGCTAATAATATGAGTTAGGTTGATAATAATAAGAGTAATAAGTATAGTAAATGTCGTGCTATCGATCATATCTGCATAATATTGTTAATAATATGAGTTAGATTGATAATAGTGAGTGTAATAAGTATAGTAATTGTCGTTCTATCGATCATATCTGCATAATATGGCTAATAATATGAGTTAGATTGATAATAATAAGAGTAATAAGTATAGTAATTGTCGTTCTATCGATCATATAAGCATAATATGGCTAATAATATGAGTTAGATCGATAATGATAAGAGTAATAAGTACAGTAATTGTCGTTCTATCGATCATATAAGCATAATATGGCTAATAATATGAGTTAGATTGATAATAATAAGAGTAATGAGTATAGTAATTGTAGTTCTATCGATCATATCTGCATAATATGGTTAATAATATGAGTTAGATTCATAATAATAAGAGTAATAAGTATAGTAATTGTCGTTCTATCGATCATTTAAGCATAATATGGGTAATAATATGAGATAGGTTGATAAAAATAAGAATAATAAGTATAGTAATTGTCGTTCTGTCGATCACATTAGCATAATATGGCTAATAATATGAGTTAGATTGATAATAATAAGAGTAATAAGTATAGTAATTGTCGTTCTATCGATCATTTAAGCATAATACGGCTAATAATATGAGTTAGATTGATAATAATAAGAGTAATAAGTATAGTAATTGTAGTTCTATCGATCGTATCTGCATAATATGCTTAATAATATGAGTTAGATTCATAATAATAAGAGTAATAAGTATAGTAATTGTCGTTCTATCGATCATTTAAGCATAATATGGCTAATAATATGAGTTAGGTTGATAATAGTAAGAGTAATGAGTATAGTAATTGTCGTTCTATCGATCATATAAGCATAATATGGCTAATAATATGAGTTAGATTGATAATAGTAAGTGTAATAGGTATAGTAATTGTCGTTCTATCGATCATATATGCATAATATGACTAATAATATGAGTTAGATTGATAATAACAACAGTTATAAGTACATTAATTGTCGTTCTATCGATAATATAAGCATAATATGGCTAATAATATGAGTTAGGTTGATAATAATAAGAGTAATAAGTATAGTAATTGTCGTTCTATCGATCATATAAGCATAATATGGCTAATAATATGAGTTAGATTGATAATAATAAGAGTAATAAGTATAGTAATTGTCGTTCTATCGATCATATAAGCATAATATGGCTAATAATATGAGTAAGATTGATAATAATAATAGTAATAAGTATAGTAATTGTCGGTCTATCGATCATTTAAGCATAATATGGCTAATAATATGAGTTAGGTTGATAAAAATAAGAATAATAAGCATAGTAATTGTCGTTCTATCGATCATATAAGCATAATATGGCTAATAATATGAGTTAGGTTGATAATAATAAGAGTAATAAGTATAGTAAATGTCGTGCTATCGATCATATCTGCATAATATTGTTAATAATATGAGTTAGATTGATAATAGTGAGTGTAATAAGTATAGTAATTGTCGTTCTATCGATCATATCTGCATAATATGGCTAATAATATGAGTTAGATTGATAATAATAAGAGTAATAAGTATAGTAATTGTCGTTCTATCGATCATATAAGCATAATATGGTTAATAATATGAGTTAGATTGATAACAATAAGAGTAATAAGTATAGTAATTGTCGTTCTATCGATCATATAAGCATAATATGGCTAATAATATGAGTAAGATTGATAATAATAATAGTAATAAGTATAGTAATTGTCGGTCTATCGATCATTTAAGCATAATATGGCTAATAATATGAGTTAGGTTGATAAAAATAAGAATAATAAGCATAGTAATTGTCGTTCTATCGATCATATAAGCATAATATGGCTAATAATATGAGTTAGGTTGATAATAATAAGAGTAATAAGTATAGTAAATGTCGTGCTATCGATCATATCTGCATAATATTGTTAATAATATGAGTTAGATTGATAATAGTGAGTGTAATAAGTATAGTAATTGTCGTTCTATCGATCATATCTGCATAATATGGCTAATAATATGAGTTAGATTGATAATAATAAGAGTAATAAGTATAGTAATTGTCGTTCTATCGATCATATAAGCATAATATGGCTAATAATATGAGTTAGATCGATAATGATAAGAGTAATAAGTACAGTAATTGTCGTTCTATCGATCATATAAGCATAATATGGCTAATAATATGAGTTAGATTGATAATAATAAGAGTAATGAGTATAGTAATTGTAGTTCTATCGATCATATCTGCATAATATGGTTAATAATATGAGTTAGATTCATAATAATAAGAGTAATAAGTATAGTAATTGTCGTTCTATCGATCATTTAAGCATAATATGGGTAATAATATGAGATAGGTTGATAAAAATAAGAATAATAAGTATAGTAATTGTCGTTCTGTCGATCACATTAGCATAATATGGCTAATAATATGAGTTAGATTGATAATAATAAGAGTAATAAGTATAGTAATTGTCGTTCTATCGATCATTTAAGCATAATACGGCTAATAATATGAGTTAGATTGATAATAATAAGAGTAATAAGTATAGTAATTGTAGTTCTATCGATCGTATCTGCATAATATGCTTAATAATATGAGTTAGATTCATAATAATAAGAGTAATAAGTATAGTAATTGTCGTTCTATCGATCATTTAAGCATAATATGGCTAATAATATGAGTTAGGTTGATAATAGTAAGAGTAATGAGTATAGTAATTGTCGTTCTATCGATCATATAAGCATAATATGGCTAATAATATGAGTTAGATTGATAATAGTAAGTGTAATAGGTATAGTAATTGTCGTTCTATCGATCATATATGCATAATATGACTAATAATATGAGTTAAATTGATAATAACAACAGTTATAAGTACATTAATTGTCGTTCTATCGATAATATAAGCATAATATGGCTAATAATATGAGTTAGGTTGATAATAATAAGAGTAATAAGTATAGTAATTGTCGTTCTATCGATCATATAAGCATAATATGGTTAATAATATGAGTTAGATTGATAATAATAAGAGTAATAAGTATAGTAATTGTCGTTCTATCAATCATATAAGCATAATATGGCTAATAATATGAGTAAGATTGATAATAATAATAGTAATAAGTATAGTAATTGTCATTCTATCGATCATTTAAGCATAATATGGCTAATAATATGAGTTAAATTGATAATAATAACAGTAATAAGTACAGTAATTGTCGTTCTATCGATAATATAAGCATAATATGGCTAATAATATGAGTTAGATCGATAATGATAAGAGTAATAAGTACAGTAATTGTCGTTCTATCGACCATATATGCATAATATGGCTAATAATATGAGTTAGATTGATAATAGAAAGAGTAATAAGTATAGTAATTGTCGTTCTGTCGATCATATAAGCATAATATGGCTAATAATATGAGTTAGATTGATAATAGTAAGTGTAATAAGTATAGTAATTGTCGTTCTATCGATCATATATGCATAATATGGCTAATAATATGAGTTAGATTGATAATAATAACAGTAATAAGTACAGTAATTGTCGTTCTATCGATAATATAAGCATAATATGGCTAATAATATGAGTTAGATCAATAATGATAAGCGTAATAAGTACAGTAATTGTCGTTCTATCGATCATATATGCATAATATGGCTAATGATATGAGTAAGATTGATAATAATAATAGTAATAAGTATAGTAATTGTCGTTCTATCGATCATTTAAGCATAATATGGCTAATAATATGAGTTAAATTGATAATAATAACAGTAATAAGTACAGTAATTGTCGTTCTATCAATAATATAAGCATAATATGGCTAATAATATGAGTTAGATCGATAATGATAAGAGTAATAAGTACAGTAATTGTCGTTCTATCGATCATATATGCATAATATGGCTAATAATATGAGTTCGATTGATAATAGTAAGAGTAATAAGTATAGTAAATGTCGTTCTATCGATCATATAAGCATAATATGGCTAATAACATGAGTTAGATTGATAATAGTAAGTGTAATAAGTATAGTAATTGTCGTTCTATCGATCATATATGCATAATATGGCTAATAATATGAGTTAGATTGATAATAATAACAGTAATAAGTACAGTAATTGTCGTTCTATCGATAATATAAGCATAATATGGCTAATAATATGAGTTAGATCGATAATGATAAGAGTAATAAGTACAGTAATTGTCGTTCTATCGATCACATATGCATAATATGGCTAATAATATGAGTTAGATTGATAATAATAACAGTAATAAGTATAGTAATTGTCGTTCTATCGATCATATATGCATAATATGGCTAATAATATGAGTTAGATCGATAATGATAAGAGTAATAAGTACAGTAAATGTCGTTCTATCGATCATATAAGCATAATATGGCTAATAATATGAGTTAGATTGATAATAGTAAGTGTAATAAGTATAGTAATTGTCGTTCTATCAATCACATATGCATAATATGGCTAATAATATGAGTTAGATTGATAATAATAACAGTAATAAGTACAGTAATTGTCGTTCTATCGATAATATAAGCATAATATGGCTAATAATATGAGTTAGATCGATAATAATAAGAGTAGTGAGTATAGTAATTGTCGTTCTATCGATCATATAAGCATAATACGGCTAATAATATGAGTTAGGTTGATAAAAATAAGAATAATAAGCATAGTAATTGTCGTTCTATCGATCATATAAGCATAATATGGCTAATAATATGAGTTAGGTTGATAATAATAAGAGTAATAAGTATAGTAAATGTCGTTCTGTCGATCATATAAGCATAATATGGTTAATAATATGAGTTAGATTGATAATAATGAGAGTAATAAGTATAGTAATTGTCGTTCTATCGATCATATAAGCATAATATGGCTAATAATATGAGTTAGATCGATAATGGTAAGAGTAGTAAGTACAGTAATTGTCGTTCTATCGATCATATATGCATAATATAGCTAATAATATGAGTAAGATTGATAATAATAATAGTAATAAGTATAGTAATTGTCGTTCTATCGATCATTTAAGCATAATATGGCTAATAATATGAGTTAAATTGATAATAATAACAGTAATAAGTACAGTAATTGTCGTTCTATCGATAATATAAGCATAATTTGGCTAATAGTATGAGTTAGATCGATAATAATAAGAGTAGTGAGTACAGTAATTGTCGTTCTATCGATCATATAAGCATAATATGGCTAAGAATATGAGATAGATTGATAATAATAAGAGTAATAAGTATAGTAATTGTCGTTCTATCGATCATTTAAGCATAATACGGCTAATAATATGAGTTAGATTGATAATAATAAGAGTAATAAGTATAGTAATTGTCGTTCTATCGATCATTTAGGCATAATATGGCTAATAATATGAGTTAGGTTGATAAAAATAAGAATAATAAGTATAGTAATTGTCGTTCTGTCGATCATATAAGCATAATATGGGTAATAATATGAGTTAGATTGATAATAATGAGAGTAATAAGTATAGTAATTGTCGTTCTATCGATCATTTAAGCATAATACGGCTAATGATATGAGTTAGGTTGATAATAATAGGAGTATTAAGTATAGTAAATGTCGTGCTATCGATCATATCTGCATAATATGGTTAATAATATGAGTTAGATTGATAAGAATAAGAGTAATAAGTACAGTAATTGTCGTTCTATCGATAATATAAGCATAATATGGCTAATAATATGAGTTAGATCGATAATGATATGAGTAATAAGTACAGTAATTGTCGTTCTATCGATCATATAAGCATAATATGGCTAATAATATGAGTTAGATTGATAATAGTATGAGTAATAGGTATAGTAATTGTCGTTCTATCGATCATATAAGCATAATATGGCTAATAATATGAGTTAGATTGATAATAGTAAGTGTAATAAGTACAGTAATTGTCGTTCTGTCGATCATATAAGCATAATATGGCTAATAATATGAGTTAGATTGATAATAATAACAGTAATAAGTACATTAATTGTCGTTCTATCGATAATATAAGCATAATATGGCTAATAATATGAGTTAGATTGATAATAATAAGAGTAATGAGTATAGTAATTGTAGTTCTATCGATCATATCTGCATAATATGGTTAGTAATATGAGTCAGATTCATAATAATAAGAGTAATATGTATAGTAATTGTCGTTCTATCGATCATTTAAGCATAATATGGCTAATAATATGAGTTAGGTTGATAAAAATAAGAATCATAAGTATAGTAATTGTCGTTCTGTCGACCATATAAGCATAATATGGCGAATAATATGAGTTAGATTGATAATAATAAGAGTAATAAGTATAGTAATTGTCGTTCTATCGATCATTTAACCATAATACGGCTAATAATATGAGTTAGATTGATAATAATAAGAGTAATAAGTATAGTGATTGTCGTTCTATCGATCAAATTAGCATAATATGGTTAATAATATGAGTTAGATTGATAACAGTGTGTGTAATAAGTATAGTAATTGTCGTTCTGTCGATCATATAAGCATAATATGGCTAATAATATGAGTTAGATCGATAATGATATGAGTAATAAGTATAGTAATTGTCGTTCTACCGATCATATCTGCATAATATGGTTAATAATATAAGTTAGATTCATAATAATAAGAGCAATAAGTATAGTAATTGTCGTTCTATCGATCATTTAAGCATAATATGGCTCATAATATGAGTTAGGTTGATAAAAATAAGAATAATAAGTATAGTAATTGTCGTTCTATCGATCATATTAGCATAATATGGTTAATAATATGAGTTAGATTAATAATAATAAGAGTAATAAGTACAGTAATTGTCGTTCTATCGATCATATAAGCATAATATGGTTAATAATATGAGTTAGATTGATAACAATAAGAGTAATAAGTACAGTAATTGTCGTTCTATCGATAATATAAGCATAATATGGCTAATAATATGAGTTAGATCGATAATGATATGAGTAATAAGTACAGTAATTGTCGTTCTATCGATCACTTAAGGATAATATGGCTAGTAATATGAGTTAGATTGATAATAATAAGAGTAATAAGTATAGTAATTGTCGTTCTATCGATCATTTAGGCATAATATGGCTAATAATATGAGTTAGGTAGATAAAAATAAGAATAATAAGTATAGTAATTGTCGTTCTATCGATCATACAAGCATAATATGGTTAATAATATGAGTTAGATTGATAATAATAAGAGTAATAAGTATAGTAATTGTCGTTCTATCGATCATATAAGCATAATATGGCTAATAATATGAGTAAGATTGATAATAATAATAGTAATAAGTGTAGTAATTGTCGTTCTATCGATCATATCTGCATAATATGGCTAATAATATGAGTTAGATTGATAATAATAAGAGTAACAAGTATAGTAACTGTCGTTCTATCGATCATATAAGCATAGTATGGCTAATAATATGAGTTAGATTGACAATAATAAGAGTAATGGGTATAGTAATTGTAGTTCTATCGATCATATAAGCATAATATGGCTAATAATATGAGTTAGATCGATAATGGTAAGAGTAGTAAGTACAGTAATTGTCGTTCTATCGATCATATATGCATAATATAGCTAATAATATGAGTAAGATTGATAATAATAATAGTAATAAGTATAGTAATTGTCGTTCTATCGATCATTTAAGCATAATATGGCTAATAATATGAGTTAAATTGATAATAATAACAGTAATAAGTACAGTAATTGTCGTTCTATCGATAATACAAGCATAATTTGGCTAATAGTATGAGTTAGATCGATAATAATAAGAGTAGTGAGTACAGTAATTGTCGTTCTGTCGATCATATAAGCATAATATGGGTAATAATATGAGTTAGATTGATAATAATGAGAGTAATAAGTATAGTAATTGTCGTTCTATCGATCATTTAAGCATAATACGGCTAATGATATGAGTTAGGTTGATAATAATAGGAGTATTAAGTATAGTAAATGTCGTGCTATCGATCATATCTGCATAATATGGTTAATAATATGAGTTAGATTGATAAGAATAAGAGTAATAAGTACAGTAATTGTCGTTCTATCGATAATATAAGCATAATATGGCTAATAATATGAGTTAGATCGATAATGATATGAGTAATAAGTACAGTAATTGTCGTTCTATCGATCATATAAGCATAATATGGCTAATAATATGAGTTAGATTGATAATAGTATGAGTAATAGGTATAGTAATTGTCGTTCTATCGATCATATAAGCATAATATGGCTAATAATATGAGTTAGATTGATAATAGTAAGTGTAATAAGTACAGTAATTGTCGTTCTGTCGATCATATAAGCATAATATGGCTAATAATATGAGTTAGATTGATAATAATAACAGTAATAAGTACATTAATTGTCGTTCTATCGATAATATAAGCATAATATGGCTAATAATATGAGTTAGATTGATAATAATAAGAGTAATGAGTATAGTAATTGTAGTTCTATCGATCATATCTGCATAATATGGTTAGTAATATGAGTCAGATTCATAATAATAAGAGTAATAAGTATAGTAATTGTCGTTCTATCGATCATTTAAGCATAATATGGCTAATAATATGAGTTAGGTTGATAAAAATAAGAATAATAAGTATAGTAATTGTCGTTCTGTCGACCATATAAGCATAATATGGCGAATAATATGAGTTAGATTGATAATAATAAGAGTAATAAGTATAGTAATTGTCGTTCTATCGATCATTTAACCATAATACGGCTAATAATATGAGTTAGATTGATAATAATAAGAGTAATAAGTATAGTGATTGTCGTTCTATCGATCAAATTAGCATAATATGGTTAATAATATGAGTTAGATTGATAACAGTGTGTGTAATAAGTATAGTAATTGTCGTTCTGTCGATCATATAAGCATAATATGGCTAATAATATGAGTTAGATCGATAATGATATGAGTAATAAGTATAGTAATTGTCGTTCTATCGATCATATCTGCATAATATGGTTAATAATATAAGTTAGATTCATAATAATAAGAGCAATAAGTATAGTAATTGTCGTTCTATCGATCATTTAAGCATAATATGGCTCATAATATGAGTTAGGTTGATAAAAATAAGAATAATAAGTATAGTAATTGTCGTTCTATCGATCATATTAGCATAATATGGTTAATAATATGAGTTAGATTAATAATAATAAGAGTAATAAGTACAGTAATTGTCGTTCTATCGATCATATAAGCATAATATGGTTAATAATATGAGTTAGATTGATAACAATAAGAGTAATAAGTACAGTAATTGTCGTTCTATCGATAATATAAGCATAATATGGCTAATAATATGAGTTAGATCGATAATGATATGAGTAATAAGTACAGTAATTGTCGTTCTATCGATCACTTAAGGATAATATGGCTAGTAATATGAGTTAGATTGATAATAATAAGAGTAATAAGTATAGTAATTGTCGTTCTATCGATCATTTAGGCATAATATGGCTAATAATATGAGTTAGGTAGATAAAAATAAGAATAATAAGTATAGTAACTGTCGTTCTATCGATCATATAAGCATAATATGGTTAATAATATGAGTTAGATTGATAATAATAAGAGTAATAAGTATAGTAATTGTCGTTCTATCGATCATATAAGCATAATATGGCTAATAATATGAGTTTATGTTGATAATAATAAGAGTAATAAGTATAGTAAATGTCGTGCTATCGATCATATCTGCATAATATTGTTAATAATATGAGTTAGATTGATAATAGTGAGTGTAATAAGTACAGTAATTGTCGTTCTATCGATCATTTAAGTATAATATGGCTAATAATATGAGTTAGGTTGATAAAAATAAGAATACTAAGTATAGTAATTGTCGTTCTGTCGACCATATAAGCAAAATATGGCTAATAATATGAGTTAGATTGATAATAATAAGAGGAATAAGTATAGTAATTGTCGTTCTATCGATCATTTAAGCATAATACGGCTAATAATATGAGTTAGATTGATAATAATAAGAGTAATAAGTATAGTGATTGTGGTTCTATCGATCAAATTAGCATAATATGTTTAATAATATGAGTTAGATTGATAACAGTGTGTGTAATAAGTATAGTAATTGTCGTTCTGTCGATCATATAAGCATAATATGGCTAATAATATGAGTTAGATCGATAATGATATGAGTAATAAGTATAGTAATTGTCGTTCTATCGATCATATCTGCATAATATGGTTAATAATATGAGTTAGATTCATAATAATAAGAGCAATAAGTATAGTAATTGTCGTTCTATCGATCATTTAAGCATAATATGGCTAATAATATGAGTTAGGTTGATAAAAATAAGAATAATAAGTATAGTAATTGTCGTTCTATCGATCATATAAGCATAATATGGCTAATAATATGAGTTAGATCGATAATGATATGAGTAATAAGTACAGTAATTGTCGTTCTATCGATCATATAAGCATAATATGGTTAATAATATGAGTTAGATTGATAACAATAAGAGTAATAAGTACAGTAATTGTCGTTCTATCGATAATATAAGCATAATATGGCTAATAATATGAGTTAGATCGATAATGATATGAGTAATAAGTACAGTAATTGTCGTTCTATCGATCATTTAAGCATAATATGGCTAGTAATATGAGTTAGATTGATAATAATAAGAGTAATAAGTATAGTAATTGTCGTTCTAGCGATCATTTAAGCATAATATGGCTAATAATATGAGTTAGGTAGATAAAAATAAGAATAATAAGTATAGTAATTGTCGTTCTATCGATCATACAAGCATAATATGGTTAATAATATGAGTTAGATTGATAATAATAAGAGTAATAAGTATAGTAATTGTCGTTCTATCGATCATATAAGCATAATATGGCTAATAATATGAGTAAGATTGATAATAATAATAGTAATAAGTGTAGTAATTGTCGTTCTATCGACCATATCTGCATAATATGGCTAATAATATGAGTTAGATTGATAATAATAAGAGTAATAAGTATAGTAATTGTCGTTCTATCGATCATATAAGCATAATATGGCTAATAATATGAGTTAGATTGACAATAATAAGAGTAATGGGTATAGTAATTGTAGTTCTATCGATCATATCTGCATAATATGGTTAATAATATGAGTTAGATTCATAATAATAAGAGTAATAAGTATAGTAATTGTCGTTCTATCGATCACTTAAGGATAATATGGCTAGTAATATGAGTTAGATTGATAATAATAAGAGTAATAAGTATAGTAATTGTCGTTCTATCGATCATTTAGGCATAATATGGCTAATAATATGAGTTAGGTAGATAAAAATAAGAATAATAAGTATAGTAATTGTCGTTCTATCGATCATACAAGCATAATATGGTTAATAATATGAGTTAGATTGATAATAATAAGAGTAATAAGTATAGTAATTGTCGTTCTATCGATCATATAAGCATAATATGGCTAATAATATGAGTAAGATTGATAATAATAATAGTAATAAGTGTAGTAATTGTCGTTCTATCGATCATATCTGCATAATATGGCTAATAATATGAGTTAGATTGATAATAATAAGAGTAATAAGTATAGTAACTGTCGTTCTATCGATCATATAAGCATAGTATGGCTAATAATATGAGTTAGATTGACAATAATAAGAGTAATGGGTATAGTAATTGTAGTTCTATCGATCATATAAGCATAATATGGCTAATAATATGAGTTAGATCGATAATGGTAAGAGTAGTAAGTACAGTAATTGTCGTTCTATCGATCATATATGCATAATATAGCTAATAATATGAGTAAGATTGATAATAATAATAGTAATAAGTATAGTAATTGTCGTTCTATCGATCATTTAAGCATAATATGGCTAATAATATGAGTTAAATTGATAATAATAACAGTAATAAGTACAGTAATTGTCGTTCTATCGATAATACAAGCATAATTTGGCTAATAGTATGAGTTAGATCGATAATAATAAGAGTAGTGAGTACAGTAATTGTCGTTCTGTCGATCATATAAGCATAATATGGGTAATAATATGAGTTAGATTGATAATAATGAGAGTAATAAGTATAGTAATTGTCGTTCTATCGATCATTTAAGCATAATACGGCTAATGATATGAGTTAGGTTGATAATAATAGGAGTATTAAGTATAGTAAATGTCGTGCTATCGATCATATCTGCATAATATGGTTAATAATATGAGTTAGATTGATAAGAATAAGAGTAATAAGTACAGTAATTGTCGTTCTATCGATAATATAAGCATAATATGGCTAATAATATGAGTTAGATCGATAATGATATGAGTAATAAGTACAGTAATTGTCGTTCTATCGATCATATAAGCATAATATGGCTAATAATATGAGTTAGATTGATAATAGTATGAGTAATAGGTATAGTAATTGTCGTTCTATCGATCATATAAGCATAATATGGCTAATAATATGAGTTAGATTGATAATAGTAAGTGTAATAAGTACAGTAATTGTCGTTCTGTCGATCATATAAGCATAATATGGCTAATAATATGAGTTAGATTGATAATAATAACAGTAATAAGTACATTAATTGTCGTTCTATCGATAATATAAGCATAATATGGCTAATAATATGAGTTAGATCGATAATAATAAGAGTAGTGAGTACAGTAATTGTCGTTCTGTCGATCATATAAGCATAATATGGGTAATAATATGAGTTAGATTGATAATAATGAGAGTAATAAGTATAGTAACTGTCGTTCTATCGATCATATAAGCATAGTATGGCTAATAATATGAGTTAGATTGACAATAATAAGAGTAATGGGTATAGTAATTGTAGTTCTATCGATCATATAAGCATAATATGGCTAATAATATGAGTTAGATCGATAATGGTAAGAGTAGTAAGTACAGTAATTGTCGTTCTATCGATCATATATGCATAATATAGCTAATAATATGAGTAAGATTGGTAATAATAATAGTAATAAGTATAGTAATTGTCATTCTATCGATCATTTAAGCATAATATGGCTAATAATATGAGTTAAATTGATAATAATAACAGTAATAAGTACAGTAATTGTCGTTCTATCGATAATACAAGCATAATTTGGCTAATAGTATGAGTTAGATCGATAATAATAAGAGTAGTGAGTACAGTAATTGTCGTTCTGTCGATCATATAAGCATAATATGGGTAATAATATGAGTTAGATTGATAATAATGAGAGTAATAAGTATAGTAATTGTCGTTCTATCGATCATTTAAGCATAATATGGCGAATAATATGAGTTAGATTGATAATAATAAGAGTAATAAGTATAGTAACTGTCGTTCTATCGATCATATAAGCATAGTATGGCTAATAATATGAGTTAGATTGACAATAATAAGAGTAATGGGTATAGTAATTGTAGTTCTATCGATCATATAAGCATAATATGGCTAATAATATGAGTTAGATCGATAATGGTAAGAGTAGTAAGTACAGTAATTGTCGTTCTATCGATCATATATGCATAATATAGCTAATAATATGAGTAAGATTGATAATAATAATAGTAATAAGTATAGTAATTGTCATTCTATCGATCATTTAAGCATAATATGGCTAATAATATGAGTTAAATTGATAATAATAACAGTAATAAGTACAGTAATTGTCGTTCTATCGATAATACAAGCATAATTTGGCTAATAGTATGAGTTAGATCGATAATAATAAGAGTAGTGAGTACAGTAATTGTCGTTCTGTCGATCATATAAGCATAATATGGGTAATAATATGAGTTAGATTGATAATAATGAGAGTAATAAGTATAGTAATTGTCGTTCTATCGATCATTTAAGCATAATACGGCTAATGATATGAGTTAGGTTGATAATAATAGGAGTATTAAGTATAGTAAATGTCGTGCTATCGATCATATCTGCATAATATGGTTAATAATATGAGTTAGATTGATAAGAATAAGAGTAATAAGTACAGTAATTGTCGTTCTATCGATAATATAAGCATAATATGGCTAATAATATGAGTTAGATCGATAATGATATGAGTAATAAGTACAGTAATTGTCGTTCTATCGATCATATAAGCATAATATGGCTAATAATATGAGTTAGATTGATAATAGTATGAGTAATAGGTATAGTAAATGTCGTGCTATCGATCATATCTGCATAATATGGTTAATAATATGAGTTAGATTGATAAGAATAAGAGTAATAAGTACAGTAATTGTCGTTCTATCGATAATATAAGCATAATATGGCTGGTAATATGAGTTAGATTGATAATAATAAGAGTAACAAGTATAGTAATTGTCGTTCTATCGATCATATAAGCATAATATGGCTAATAATATGAGTTAGATTGATAATAATAAGAGTAATAAGTATAGTCATTGTCGTTCTATCGATCATTTAATCATAATATGGCTAGTAATATAAGTTAGATTGATAATAATAAGAGTAATAAGTATAGTAACTGTCGTTCTATCGATCATATAAGCATAATATGGTTAATAATATGAGTTAGATTGATAATAATAAGAGTAATAAGTATAGTAATTGTCGTTCTATCGATCATATAAGCATAATATGGCTAATAATATGAGTTTATGTTGATAATAATAAGAGTAATAAGTATAGTAAATGTCGTGCTATCGATCATATCTGCATAATATTGTTTATAATATGAGTTAGATTGATAATAGTGAGTGTAATAAGTACAGTAATTGTCGTTCTATCGATCATTTAAGTATAATATGGCTAATAATATGAGTTAGGTTGATAAAAATAAGAATACTAAGTATAGTAATTGTCGTTCTGTCGACCATATAAGCAAAATATGGCTAATAATATGAGTTAGATTGATAATAATAAGAGGAATAAGTATAGTAATTGTCGTTCTATCGATCATTTAAGCATAATACGGCTAATAATATGAGTTAGATTGATAATAATAAGAGTAATAAGTATAGTGATTGTGGTTCTATCGATCAAATTAGCATAATATGTTTAATAATATGAGTTAGATTGATAACAGTGTGTGTAATAAGTATAGTAATTGTCGTTCTGTCGATCATATAAGCATAATATGGCTAATAATATGAGTTAGATCGATAATGATATGAGTAATAAGTATAGTAATTGTCGTTCTATCGATCATATCTGCATAATATGGTTAATAATATGAGTTAGATTCATAATAATAAGAGCAATAAGTATAGTAATTGTCGTTCTATCGATCATTTAAGCATAATATGGCTAATAATATGAGTTAGGTTGATAAAAATAAGAATAATAAGTATAGTAATTGTCGTTCTATCGATCATATAAGCATAATATGGCTAATAATATGAGTTAGATCGATAATGATATGAGTAATAAGTACAGTAATTGTCGTTCTATCGATCATATAAGCATAATATGGTTAATAATATGAGTTAGATTGATAACAATAAGAGTAATAAGTACAGTAATTGTCGTTCTATCGATAATATAAGCATAATATGGCTAATAATATGAGTTAGATCGATAATGATATGAGTAATAAGTACAGTAATTGTCGTTCTATCGATCATTTAAGCATAATATGGCTAGTAATATGAGTTAGATTGATAATAATAAGAGTAATAAGTATAGTAATTGTCGTTCTAGCGATCATTTAAGCATAATATGGCTAATAATATGAGTTAGATTGATAATAATAAGAGTAATAAGTATAGTAATTGTCGTTCTATCGATCATATAAGCATAATATGGCTAATAATATGAGTTTATGTTGATAATAATAAGAGTAATAAGTATAGTAAATGTCGTGCTATCGATCATATCTGCATAATATTGTTAATAATATGAGTTAGATTGATAATAGTGAGTGTAATAAGTACAGTAATTGTCGTTCTATCGATCATTTAAGTATAATATGGCTAATAATATGAGTTAGGTTGATAAAAATAAGAATACTAAGTATAGTAATTGTCGTTCTGTCGACCATATAAGCAAAATATGGCTAATAATATGAGTTAGATTGATAATAATAAGAGGAATAAGTATAGTAATTGTCGTTCTATCGATCATTTAAGCATAATACGGCTAATAATATGAGTTAGATTGATAATAATAAGAGTAATAAGTATAGTGATTGTGGTTCTATCGATCAAATTAGCATAATATGTTTAATAATATGAGTTAGATTGATAACAGTGTGTGTAATAAGTATAGTAATTGTCGTTCTGTCGATCATATAAGCATAATATGGCTAATAATATGAGTTAGATCGATAATGATATGAGTAATAAGTATAGTAATTGTCGTTCTATCGATCATATCTGCATAATATGGTTAATAATATGAGTTAGATTCATAATAATAAGAGCAATAAGTATAGTAATTGTCGTTCTATCGATCATTTAAGCATAATATGGCTAATAATATGAGTTAGGTTGATAAAAATAAGAATAATAAGTATAGTAATTGTCGTTCTATCGATCATATAAGCATAATATGGCTAATAATATGAGTTAGATCGATAATGATATGAGTAATAAGTACAGTAATTGTCGTTCTATCGATCATATAAGCATAATATGGTTAATAATATGAGTTAGATTGATAACAATAAGAGTAATAAGTACAGTAATTGTCGTTCTATCGATAATATAAGCATAATATGGCTAATAATATGAGTTAGATCGATAATGATATGAGTAATAAGTACAGTAATTGTCGTTCTATCGATCATTTAAGCATAATATGGCTAGTAATATGAGTTAGATTGATAATAATAAGAGTAATAAGTATAGTAATTGTCGTTCTAGCGATCATTTAAGCATAATATGGCTAATAATATGAGTTAGGTAGATAAAAATAAGAATAATAAGTATAGTAATTGTCGTTCTATCGATCATACAAGCATAATATGGTTAATAATATGAGTTAGATTGATAATAATAAGAGTAATAAGTATAGTAATTGTCGTTCTATCGATCATATAAGCATAATATGGCTAATAATATGAGTAAGATTGATAATAATAATAGTAATAAGTGTAGTAATTGTCGTTCTATCGACCATATCTGCATAATATGGCTAATAATATGAGTTAGATTGATAATAATAAGAGTAATAAGTATAGTAATTGTCGTTCTATCGATCATATAAGCATAATATGGCTAATAATATGAGTTAGATTGACAATAATAAGAGTAATGGGTATAGTAATTGTAGTTCTATCGATCATATCTGCATAATATGGTTAATAATATGAGTTAGATTCATAATAATAAGAGTAATAAGTATAGTAATTGTCGTTCTATCGATCACTTAAGGATAATATGGCTAGTAATATGAGTTAGATTGATAATAATAAGAGTAATAAGTATAGTAATTGTCGTTCTATCGATCATTTAGGCATAATATGGCTAATAATATGAGTTAGGTAGATAAAAATAAGAATAATAAGTATAGTAATTGTCGTTCTATCGATCATACAAGCATAATATGGTTAATAATATGAGTTAGATTGATAATAATAAGAGTAATAAGTATAGTAATTGTCGTTCTATCGATCATATAAGCATAATATGGCTAATAATATGAGTAAGATTGATAATAATAATAGTAATAAGTGTAGTAATTGTCGTTCTATCGATCATATCTGCATAATATGGCTAATAATATGAGTTAGATTGATAATAATAAGAGTAATAAGTATAGTAACTGTCGTTCTATCGATCATATAAGCATAGTATGGCTAATAATATGAGTTAGATTGACAATAATAAGAGTAATGGGTATAGTAATTGTAGTTCTATCGATCATATAAGCATAATATGGCTAATAATATGAGTTAGATCGATAATGGTAAGAGTAGTAAGTACAGTAATTGTCGTTCTATCGATCATATATGCATAATATAGCTAATAATATGAGTAAGATTGATAATAATAATAGTAATAAGTATAGTAATTGTCGTTCTATCGATCATTTAAGCATAATATGGCTAATAATATGAGTTAAATTGATAATAATAACAGTAATAAGTACAGTAATTGTCGTTCTATCGATAACATAAGCATAATTTGGCTAATAGTATGAGTTAGATCGATAATAATAAGAGTAGTGAGTACAGTAATTGTCGTTCTGTCGATCATATAAGCATAATATGGGTAATAATATGAGTTAGATTGATAATAATGAGAGTAATAAGTATAGTAATTGTCGTTCTATCGATCATTTAAGCATAATACGGCTAATGATATGAGTTAGGTTGATAATAATAGGAGTATTAAGTATAGTAAATGTCGTGCTATCGATCATATCTGCATAATATGGTTAATAATATGAGTTAGATTGATAAGAATAAGAGTAATAAGTACAGTAATTGTCGTTCTATCGATAATATAAGCATAATATGGCTAATAATATGAGTTAGATCGATAATGATATGAGTAATAAGTACAGTAATTGTCGTTCTATCGATCATATAAGCATAATATGGCTAATAATATGAGTTAGATTGATAATAGTATGAGTAATAGGTATAGTAATTGTCGTTCTATCGATCATATAAGCATAATATGGCTAATAATATGAGTTAGGTTGATAATAGTAAGTGTAATAAGTACAGTAATTGTCGTTCTGTCGATCATATAAGCATAATATGGCTAATAATATGAGTTAGATTGATAATAATAACAGTAATAAGTACATTAATTGTCGTTCTATCGATAATATAAGCATAATATGGCTAATAATATGAGTTAGGTTGATAATAATAAGAGTAATAAGTATAGTAATTGTCGTTCTATCGATCATTTAAGCATAATATGGCTGGTAATATGAGTTAGATTGATAATAATAAGAGTAACAAGTACAGTAATTGTCGTTCTATCGATCATATAAGCATAATATGGCTAATAATATGAGTTAGATTGATAATAATAAGAGTAATAAGTATAGTAATTGTCGTTCTATCGATCATATAAGCATAATATGGCTAATAATACGAGTTTATGTTGATAATAATAAGAGTAATAAGTATAGTAAATGTCGTGCTATCGATCATATCTGCATAATATTGTTAATGATATGAGTTAGATTGATAATAGTGAGTGTAATAAGTACAGTAATTGTCGTTCTATCGATCATTTAAGTATAATATGGCTAATAATATGAGTTAGGTTGATAAAAATAAGAATACTAAGTATAGTAATTGTCGTTCTGTCGACCATATAAGCATAATATGGCTAATAATATGAGTTAGATTGATAATAATAAGAGTAACAAGTATAGTAATTGTCGTTCTATCGATCATTTAAGCATAATACGGCTAATAATATGAGTTAGATTGATAATAATAAGAGTAATAAGTATAGTGATTGTTGTTCTATCGATCAAATTAGCATAATATGGTTAATAATATGAGTTAGATTGATAACAGTGTGTGTAATAAGTATAGTAATTGTCGTTCTGTCGATCATATAAGCATAATATGGCTAATAATATGAGTTAGATCGATAATGATATGAGTAATAAGTATAGTAATTGTCGTTCTATCGATCATATCTGCATAATATGGTTAATAATATGAGTTAGATTCATAATAATAAGAGCAATAAGTATAGTAATTGTCGTTCTATCGATCATTTAAGCATAATATGGCTAATAATATGAGTTAGGTTGATAAAAATAAGAATAATAAGTATAGTAATTGTCGTTCTATCGATCATATAAGCATAATATGGCTAATAATATGAGTTAGATCGATAATGATATGAGTAATAAGTACAGTAATTGTCGTTCTATCGATCATATAAGCATAATATGGTTAATAATATGAGTTAGATTGATAACAATAAGAGTAATAAGTACAGTAATTGTCGTTCTATCGATAATATAAGCATAATATGGCTAATAATATGAGTTAGATCGATAATGATATGAGTAATAAGTACAGTAATTGTCGTTCTATCGATCATTTAAGCATAATATGGCTAGTAATATGAGTTAGATTGATAATAATAAGAGTAATAAGTATAGTAATTGTCGTTCTATCGATCATTTAAGCATAATATGGCTAATAATATGAGTTAGGTAGATAAAAATAAGAATAATAAGTATAGTAATTGTCGTTCTATCGATCATACAAGCATAATATGGTTAATAATATGAGTTAGATTGATAATAATAAGAGTAATAAGTATAGTAATTGTCGTTCTATCGATCATATAAGCATAATATGGCTAATAATATGAGTAAGATTGATAATAATAATAGTAATAAGTGTAGTAATTGTCGTTCTATCGACCATATCTGCATAATATGGCTAATAATATGAGTTAGATTGATAATAATAAGAGTAATAAGTATAGTAATTGTCGTTCTATCGATCATATAAGCGTAATATGGCTAATAATATGAGTTAGATTGACAATAATAAGAGTCATGGGTATAGTAATTGTAGTTCTATCGATCATATCTGCATAATATGGTTAATAATATGAGTTAGATTCATAATAATAAGAGTAATAAGTATAGTAATTGTCGTTCTATCGATCATTTAAGCATAATATGGCTAATAATATGAGTTAGATTGATAATAATGAGAGTAATAAGTATAGTAATTGTCGTTCTATCTATCATTTAAGCATAATATGGCTAATAATATGAGTTAGATTGATAATAATAACAGTAATAAGTACAGTAATTGTCGCTCTATCGATAATATAAGCATAATATGGCTAATAATATGAGTTAGATCGATAATGATAAGAGTAATAAGTACAGTAATTGTCGTTCTATCGATCAAATATGCATAATATAGCTAATAATATGAGTAAGATTGATAATAATAATAGTAATAATTATAGTAATTGTCGTGCTATCGATCATATCTGCATAATATGGTTAATAATATGAGTTAGATTGATAAGAATAAGAGTAATAAGTACAGTAATTGTCGTTCTATCGATAATATAAGCATAATATGGCTAATAATATGAGTTAGATCGATAATGATATGAGTAATAAGTACAGTAATTGTCGTTCTATCGATCATATAAGCATAATATGGCTAATAATATGAGTTAGATTGATAATAGTATGAGTAATAGGTATAGTAATTGTCGTTCTATCGATCATATAAGCATAATATGGCTAATAATATGAGTTAGATTGATAATAGTAAGTGTAATAAGTACAGTAATTGTCGTTCTGTCGATCATATAAGCATAATATGGCTAATAATATGAGTTAGATTGATAATAATAACAGTAATAAGTACATTAATTGTCGTTCTATCGATAATATAAGCATAATATGGCTAATAATATGAGTTAGATTGATAATAATAAGAGTAATGAGTATAGTAATTGTAGTTCTATCGATCATATCTGCATAATATGGTTAGTAATATGAGTCAGATTCATAATAATAAGAGTAATAAGTATAGTAATTGTCGTTCTATCGATCATTTAAGCATAATATGGCTAATAATATGAGTTAGGTTGATAAAAATAAGAATAATAAGTATAGTAATTGTCGTTCTGTCGACCATATAAGCATAATATGGCGAATAATATGAGTTAGATTGATAATAATAAGAGTAATAAGTATAGTAATTGTCGTTCTATCGATCATTTAACCATAATACGGCTAATAATATGAGTTAGATTGATAATAATAAGAGTAATAAGTATAGTGATTGTCGTTCTATCGATCAAATTAGCATAATATGGTTAATAATATGAGTTAGATTGATAACAGTGTGTGTAATAAGTATAGTAATTGTCGTTCTGTCGATCATATAAGCATAATATGGCTAATAATATGAGTTAGATCGATAATGATATGAGTAATAAGTATAGTAATTGTCGTTCTATCGATCATATCTGCATAATATGGTTAATAATATAAGTTAGATTCATAATAATAAGAGCAATAAGTATAGTAATTGTCGTTCTATCGATCATTTAAGCATAATATGGCTCATAATATGAGTTAGGTTGATAAAAATAAGAATAATAAGTATAGTAATTGTCGTTCTATCGATCATATTAGCATAATATGGTTAATAATATGAGTTAGATTAATAATAATAAGAGTAATAAGTACAGTAATTGTCGTTCTATCGATCATATAAGCATAATATGGTTAATAATATGAGTTAGATTGATAACAATAAGAGTAATAAGTACAGTAATTGTCGTTCTATCGATAATATAAGCATAATATGGCTAATAATATGAGTTAGATCGATAATGATATGAGTAATAAGTACAGTAATTGTCGTTCTATCGATCACTTAAGGATAATATGGCTAGTAATATGAGTTAGATTGATAATAATAAGAGTAATAAGTATAGTAATTGTCGTTCTATCGATCATTTAGGCATAATATGGCTAATAATATGAGTTAGGTAGATAAAATAAGAATAATAAGTATAGTAATTGTCGTTCTATCGATCATACAAGCATAATATGGTTAATAATATGAGTTAGATTGATAATAATAAGAGTAATAAGTATAGTAATTGTCGTTCTATCGATCATATAAGCATAATATGGCTAATAATATGAGTAAGATTGATAATAATAATAGTAATAAGTGTAGTAATTGTCGTTCTATCGATCATATCTGCATAATATGGCTAATAATATGAGTTAGATTGATAATAATAAGAGTAATAAGTATAGTAACTGTCGTTCTATCGATCATATAAGCATAGTATGGCTAATAATATGAGTTAGATTGACAATAATAAGAGTAATGGGTATAGTAATTGTAGTTCTATCGATCATATAAGCATAATATGGCTAATAATATGAGTTAGATCGATAATGGTAAGAGTAGTAAGTACAGTAATTGTCGTTCTATCGATCATATATGCATAATATAGCTAATAATATGAGTAAGATTGATAATAATAATAGTAATAAGTATAGTAATTGTCATTCTATCGATCATTTAAGCATAATATGGCTAATAATATGAGTTAAATTGATAATAATAACAGTAATAAGTACAGTAATTGTCGTTCTATCGATAATACAAGCATAATTTGGCTAATAGTATGAGTTAGATCGATAATAATAAGAGTAGTGAGTACAGTAATTGTCGTTCTGTCGATCATATAAGCATAATATGGGTAATAATATGAGTTAGATTGATAATAATGAGAGTAATAAGTATAGTAATTGTCGTTCTATCGATCATTTAAGCATAATACGGCTAATGATATGAGTTAGGTTGATAATAATAGGAGTATTAAGTATAGTAAATGTCGTGCTATCGATCATATCTGCATAATATGGTTAATAATATGAGTTAGATTGATAAGAATAAGAGTAATAAGTACAGTAATTGTCGTTCTATCGATAATATAAGCATAATATGGCTAATAATATGAGTTAGATCGATAATGATATGAGTAATAAGTACAGTAATTGTCGTTCTATCGATCATATAAGCATAATATGGCTAATAATATGAGTTAGATTGATAATAGTATGAGTAATAGGTATAGTAATTGTCGTTCTATCGATCATATAAGCATAATATGGCTAATAATATGAGTTAGGTTGATAATAGTAAGTGTAATAAGTACAGTAATTGTCGTTCTGTCGATCATATAAGCATAATATGGCTAATAATATGAGTTAGATTGATAATAATAACAGTAATAAGTACATTAATTGTCGTTCTATCGATAATATAAGCATAATATGGCTAATAATATGAGTTAGGTTGATAATAATAAGAGTAATAAGTAAAGTAATTGTCGTTCTATCGATCATTTAAGCATAATATGGCTGGTAATATGAGTAAGATTGATAATAATAATAGTAATAAGTGTAGTAATTGTCGTTCTATCGACCATATCTGCATAATATGGCTAATAATATGAGTTAGATTGATAATAATAAGAGTAATAAGTATAGTAATTGTCGTTCTATCGATCATATAAGCGTAATATGGCTAATAATATGAGTTAGATTGACAATAATAAGAGTCATGGGTATAGTAATTGTAGTTCTATCGATCATATCTGCATAATATGGTTAATAATATGAGTTAGATTCATAATAATAAGAGTAATAAGTATAGTAATTGTCGTTCTATCGATCATTTAAGCATAATATGGCTAATAATATGAGTTAGATTGATAATAATGAGAGTAATAAGTATAGTAATTGTCGTTCTATCTATCATTTAAGCATAATATGGCTAATAATATGAGTTAGATTGATAATAATAACAGTAATAAGTACAGTAATTGTCGCTCTATCGATAATATAAGCATAATATGGCTAATAATATGAGTTAGATCGATAATGATAAGAGTAATAAGTACAGTAATTGTCGTTCTATCGATCAAATATGCATAATATAGCTAATAATATGAGTAAGATTGATAATAATAATAGTAATAATTATAGTAATTGTCGTGCTATCGATCATATCTGCATAATATGGTTAATAATATGAGTTAGATTGATAAGAATAAGAGTAATAAGTACAGTAATTGTCGTTCTATCGATAATATAAGCATAATATGGCTAATAATATGAGTTAGATCGATAATGATATGAGTAATAAGTACAGTAATTGTCGTTCTATCGATCATATAAGCATAATATGGCTAATAATATGAGTTAGATTGATAATAGTATGAGTAATAGGTATAGTAATTGTCGTTCTATCGATCATATAAGCATAATATGGCTAATAATATGAGTTAGATTGATAATAGTAAGTGTAATAAGTACAGTAATTGTCGTTCTGTCGATCATATAAGCATAATATGGCTAATAATATGAGTTAGATTGATAATATAACAGTAATAAGTACATTAATTGTCGTTCTATCGATAATATAAGCATAATATGGCTAATAATATGAGTTAGATTGATAATAATAAGAGTAATGAGTATAGTAATTGTAGTTCTATCGATCATATCTGCATAATATGGTTAGTAATATGAGTCAGATTCATAATAATAAGAGTAATAAGTATAGTAATTGTCGTTCTATCGATCATCATTAAGCATAATATGGCTAATAATATGAGTTAGGTTGATAAAAATAAGAATAATAAGTATAGTAATTGTCGTTCTGTCGACCATATAAGCATAATATGGCGAATAATATGAGTTAGATTGATAATAATAAGAGTAATAAGTATAGTAATTGTCGTTCTATCGATCATTTAACCATAATACGGCTAATAATATGAGTTAGATTGATAATAATAAGAGTAATAAGTATAGTGATTGTCGTTCTATCGATCAAATTAGCATAATATGGTTAATAATATGAGTTAGATTGATAACAGTGTGTGTAATAAGTATAGTAATTGTCGTTCTGTCGATCATATAAGCATAATATGGCTAATAATATGAGTTAGATCGATAATGATATGAGTAATAAGTATAGTAATTGTCGTTCTATCGATCATATCTGCATAATATGGTTAATAATATAAGTTAGATTCATAATAATAAGAGCAATAAGTATAGTAATTGTCGTTCTATCGATCATTTAAGCATAATATGGCTCATAATATGAGTTAGGTTGATAAAAATAAGAATAATAAGTATAGTAATTGTCGTTCTATCGATCATATTAGCATAATATGGTTAATAATATGAGTTAGATTAATAATAATAAGAGTAATAAGTACAGTAATTGTCGTTCTATCGATCATATAAGCATAATATGGTTAATAATATGAGTTAGATTGATAACAATAAGAGTAATAAGTACAGTAATTGTCGTTCTATCGATAATATAAGCATAATATGGCTAATAATATGAGTTAGATCGATAATGATATGAGTAATAAGTACAGTAATTGTCGTTCTATCGATCACTTAAGGATAATATGGCTAGTAATATGAGTTAGATTGATAATAATAAGAGTAATAAGTATAGTAATTGTCGTTCTATCGATCATTTAGGCATAATATGGCTAATAATATGAGTTAGGTAGATAAAAATAAGAATAATAAGTATAGTAATTGTCGTTCTATCGATCATACAAGCATAATATGGTTAATAATATGAGTTAGATTGATAATAATAAGAGTAATAAGTATAGTAATTGTCGTTCTATCGATCATATAAGCATAATATGGCTAATAATATGAGTAAGATTGATAATAATAATAGTAATAAGTGTAGTAATTGTCGTTCTATCGATCATATCTGCATAATATGGCTAATAATATGAGTTAGATTGATAATAATAAGAGTAATAAGTATAGTAACTGTCGTTCTATCGATCATATAAGCATAGTATGGCTAATAATATGAGTTAGATTGACAATAATAAGAGTAATGGGTATAGTAATTGTAGTTCTATCGATCATATAAGCATAATATGGCTAATAATATGAGTTAGATCGATAATGGTAAGAGTAGTAAGTACAGTAATTGTCGTTCTATCGATCATATATGCATAATATAGCTAATAATATGAGTAAGATTGATAATAATAATAGTAATAAGTATAGTAATTGTCATTCTATCGATCATTTAAGCATAATATGGCTAATAATATGAGTTAAATTGATAATAATAACAGTAATAAGTACAGTAATTGTCGTTCTATCGATAATACAAGCATAATTTGGCTAATAGTATGAGTTAGATCGATAATAATAAGAGTAGTGAGTACAGTAATTGTCGTTCTGTCGATCATATAAGCATAATATGGGTAATAATATGAGTTAGATTGATAATAATGAGAGTAATAAGTATAGTAATTGTCGTTCTATCGATCATTTAAGCATAATACGGCTAATGATATGAGTTAGGTTGATAATAATAGGAGTATTAAGTATAGTAAATGTCGTGCTATCGATCATATCTGCATAATATGGTTAATAATATGAGTTAGATTGATAAGAATAAGAGTAATAAGTACAGTAATTGTCGTTCTATCGATAATATAAGCATAATATGGCTAATAATATGAGTTAGATCGATAATGATATGAGTAATAAGTACAGTAATTGTCGTTCTATCGATCATATAAGCATAATATGGCTAATAATATGAGTTAGATTGATAATAGTATGAGTAATAGGTATAGTAATTGTCGTTCTATCGATCATATAAGCATAATATGGCTAATAATATGAGTTAGGTTGATAATAGTAAGTGTAATAAGTACAGTAATTGTCGTTCTGTCGATCATATAAGCATAATATGGCTAATAATATGAGTTAGATTGATAATAATAACAGTAATAAGTACATTAATTGTCGTTCTATCGATAATATAAGCATAATATGGCTAATAATATGAGTTAGGTTGATAATAATAAGAGTAATAAGTAAAGTAATTGTCGTTCTATCGATCATTTAAGCATAATATGGCTGGTAATATGAGTTAGATTGATAATAATAAGAGTAACAAGTATAGTAATTGTCGTTCTATCGATCATATAAGCATAATATGGCTAATAATATGAGTTAGATTGATAATAATAAGAGTAATAAGTATAGTCATTGTCGTTCTATCGATCATTTAATCATAATATGGCTAGTAATATAAGTTAGATTGATAATAATAAGAGTAATAAGTATAGTAACTGTCGTTCTATCGATCATATAAGCATAATATGGTTAATAATATGAGTTGGATTGATAATAATAAGAGTAATAAGTATAGTAATTGTCGTTCTATCGATCATATAAGCATAATATGGCTAATAATATGAGTTTATGTTGATAATAATAAGAGTAATAAGTATAGTAAATGTCGTGCTATCGATCATATCTGCATAATATTGTTAATAATATGAGTTAGATTGATAATAGTGAGTGTAATAAGTACAGTAATTGTCGTTCTATCGATCATTTAAGTATAATATGGCTAATAATATGAGTTAGGTTGATAAAAATAAGAATACTAAGTATAGTAATTGTCGTTCTGTCGACCATATAAGCAAAATATGGCTAATAATATGAGTTAGATTGATAATAATAAGAGGAATAAGTATAGTAATTGTCGTTCTATCGATCATTTAAGCATAATACGGCTAATAATATGAGTTAGATTGATAATAATAAGAGTAATAAGTATAGTGATTGTGGTTCTATCGATCAAATTAGCATAATATGTTTAATAATATGAGTTAGATTGATAACAGTGTGTGTAATAAGTATAGTAATTGTCGTTCTGTCGATCATATAAGCATAATATGGCTAATAATATGAGTTAGATCGATAATGATATGAGTAATAAGTATAGTAATTGTCGTTCTATCGATCATATCTGCATAATATGGTTAATAATATGAGTTAGATTCATAATAATAAGAGCAATAAGTATAGTAATTGTCGTTCTATCGATCATTTAAGCATAATATGGCTAATAATATGAGTTAGGTTGATAAAAATAAGAATAATAAGTATAGTAATTGTCGTTCTATCGATCATATAAGCATAATATGGCTAATAATATGAGTTAGATCGATAATGATATGAGTAATAAGTACAGTAATTGTCGTTCTATCGATCATATAAGCATAATATGGTTAATAATATGAGTTAGATTGATAACAATAAGAGTAATAAGTACAGTAATTGTCGTTCTATCGATAATATAAGCATAATATGGCTAATAATATGAGTTAGATCGATAATGATATGAGTAATAAGTACAGTAATTGTCGTTCTATCGATCATTTAAGCATAATATGGCTAGTAATATGAGTTAGATTGATAATAATAACAGTAATAAGTATAGTAATTGTCGTTCTAGCGATCATTTAAGCATAATATGGCTAATAATATGAGTTAGGTAGATAAAAATAAGAATAATAAGTATAGTAATTGTCGTTCTATCGATCATACAAGCATAATATGGTTAATAATATGAGTTAGATTGATAATAATAAGAGTAATAAGTATAGTAATTGTCGTTCTATCGATCATATAAGCATAATATGGCTAATAATATGAGTAAGATTGATAATAATAATAGTAATAAGTGTAGTAATTGTCGTTCTATCGACCATATCTGCATAATATGGCTAATAATATGAGTTAGATTGATAATAATAAGAGTAATAAGTATAGTAATTGTCGTTCTATCGATCATATAAGCATAATATGGCTAATAATATGAGTTAGATTGACAATAATAAGAGTAATGGGTATAGTAATTGTAGTTCTATCGATCATATCTGCATAATATGGTTAATAATATGAGTTAGATTCATAATAATAAGAGTAATAAGTATAGTAATTGTCGTTCTATCGATCACTTAAGGATAATATGGCTAGTAATATGAGTTAGATTGATAATAATAAGAGTAATAAGTATAGTAATTGTCGTTCTATCGATCATTTAGGCATAATATGGCTAATAATATGAGTTAGGTAGATAAAAATAAGAATAATAAGTATAGTAATTGTCGTTCTATCGATCATACAAGCATAATATGGTTAATAATATGAGTTAGATTGATAATAATAAGAGTAATAAGTATAGTAATTGTCGTTCTATCGATCATATAAGCATAATATGGCTAATAATATGAGTAAGATTGATAATAATAATAGTAATAAGTGTAGTAATTGTCGTTCTATCGATCATATCTGCATAATATGGCTAATAATATGAGTTAGATTGATAATAATAAGAGTAATAAGTATAGTAACTGTCGTTCTATCGATCATATAAGCATAGTATGGCTAATAATATGAGTTAGATTGACAATAATAAGAGTAATGGGTATAGTAATTGTAGTTCTATCGATCATATAAGCATAATATGGCTAATAATATGAGTTAGATCGATAATGGTAAGAGTAGTAAGTACAGTAATTGTCGTTCTATCGATCATATATGCATAATATAGCTAATAATATGAGTAAGATTGATAATAATAATAGTAATAAGTATAGTAATTGTCGTTCTATCGATCATTTAAGCATAATATGGCTAATAATATGAGTTAAATTGATAATAATAACAGTAATAAGTACAGTAATTGTCGTTCTATCGATAATATAAGCATAATTTGGCTAATAG
Source organism: Megachile rotundata (assembly GCF_050947335.1). Lineage (NCBI taxonomy): Eukaryota > Metazoa > Arthropoda > Insecta > Hymenoptera > Megachilidae > Megachile > Megachile rotundata. The sequence goes on along the minus strand of NW_027473480.1, from coordinate 233,842 downwards.
TATGAGTTAGATCGATAATAATAAGAGTAGTGAGTACAGTAATTGTCGTTCTGTCGATCATATAAGCATAATATGGGTAATAATATGAGTTAGATTGATAATAATGAGAGTAATAAGTATAGTAATTGTCGTTCTATCGATCATTTAAGCATAATACGGCTAATGATATGAGTTAGGTTGATAATAATAGGAGTATTAAGTATAGTAAATGTCGTGCTATCGATCATATCTGCATAATATGGTTAATAATATGAGTTAGATTGATAAGAATAAGAGTAATAAGTACAGTAATTGTCGTTCTATCGATAATATAAGCATAATATGGCTAATAATATGAGTTAGATCGATAATGATATGAGTAATAAGTACAGTAATTGTCGTTCTATCGATCATATAAGCATAATATGGCTAATAATATGAGTTAGATTGATAATAGTATGAGTAATAGGTATAGTAATTGTCGTTCTATCGATCATATAAGCATAATATGGCTAATAATATGAGTTAGGTTGATAATAGTAAGTGTAATAAGTACAGTAATTGTCGTTCTGTCGATCATATAAGCATAATATGGCTAATAATATGAGTTAGATTGATAATAATAACAGTAATAAGTACATTAATTGTCGTTCTATCGATAATATAAGCATAATATGGCTAATAATATGAGTTAGGTTGATAATAATAAGAGTAATAAGTATAGTAATTGTCGTTCTATCGATCATTTAAGCATAATATGGCTGGTAATATGAGTTAGATTGATAATAATAAGAGTAACAAGTACAGTAATTGTCGTTCTATCGATCATATAAGCATAATATGGCTAATAATATGAGTTAGATTGATAATAATAAGAGTAATAAGTATAGTAATTGTCGTTCTATCGATCATATAAGCATAATATGGCTAATAATATGAGTTTATGTTGATAATAATAAGAGTAATAAGTATAGTAAATGTCGTGCTATCGATCATATCTGCATAATATTGTTAATGATATGAGTTAGATTGATAATAGTGAGTGTAATAAGTACAGTAATTGTCGTTCTATCGATCATTTAAGTATAATATGGCTAATAATATGAGTTAGGTTGATAAAAATAAGAATACTAAGTATAGTAATTGTCGTTCTGTCGACCATATAAGCATAATATGGCTAATAATATGAGTTAGATTGATAATAATAAGAGTAACAAGTATAGTAATTGTCGTTCTATCGATCATTTAAGCATAATACGGCTAATAATATGAGTTAGATTGATAATAATAAGAGTAATAAGTATAGTGATTGTTGTTCTATCGATCAAATTAGCATAATATGGTTAATAATATGAGTTAGATTGATAACAGTGTGTGTAATAAGTATAGTAATTGTCGTTCTGTCGATCATATAAGCATAATATGGCTAATAATATGAGTTAGATCGATAATGATATGAGTAATAAGTATAGTAATTGTCGTTCTATCGATCATATCTGCATAATATGGTTAATAATATGAGTTAGATTCATAATAATAAGAGCAATAAGTATAGTAATTGTCGTTCTATCGATCATTTAAGCATAATATGGCTAATAATATGAGTTAGGTTGATAAAAATAAGAATAATAAGTATAGTAATTGTCGTTCTATCGATCATATAAGCATAATATGGCTAATAATATGAGTTAGATCGATAATGATATGAGTAATAAGTACAGTAATTGTCGTTCTATCGATCATGTAAGCATAATATGGTTAATAATATGAGTTAGATTGATAACAATAAGAGTAATAAGTACAGTAATTGTCGTTCTATCGATAATATAAGCATAATATGGCTAATAATATGAGTTAGATCGATAATGATATGAGTAATAAGTACAGTAATTGTCGTTCTATCGATCATTTAAGCATAATATGGCTAGTAATATGAGTTAGATTGATAATAATAAGAGTAATAAGTATAGTAATTGTCGTTCTATCGATCATTTAAGCATAATATGGCTAATAATATGAGTTAGGTAGATAAAAATAAGAATAATAAGTATAGTAATTGTCGTTCTATCGATCATACAAGCATAATATGGTTAATAATATGAGTTAGATTGATAATAATAAGAGTAATAAGTATAGTAATTGTCGTTCTATCGATCATATAAGCATAATATGGCTAATAATATGAGTAAGATTGATAATAATAATAGTAATAAGTGTAGTAATTGTCGTTCTATCGACCATATCTGCATAATATGGCTAATAATATGAGTTAGATTGATAATAATAAGAGTAATAAGTATAGTAATTGTCGTTCTATCGATCATATAAGCGTAATATGGCTAATAATATGAGTTAGATTGACAATAATAAGAGTCATGGGTATAGTAATTGTAGTTCTATCGATCATATCTGCATAATATGGTTAATAATATGAGTTAGATTCATAATAATAAGAGTAATAAGTATAGTAATTGTCGTTCTATCGATCATTCAAGCATAATATGGCTAATAATATGAGTTAGATTGATAATAATGAGAGTAATAAGTATAGTAATTGTCGTTCTATCGATCATTTAAGCATAATATGGCTAATAATATGAGTTAGATTGATAATAATAACAGTAATAAGTACAGTAATTGTCGCTCTATCGATAATATAAGCATAATATGGCTAATAATATGAGTTAGATCGATAATGATAAGAGTAATAAGTACAGTAATTGTCGTTCTATCGATCAAATATGCATAATATAGCTAATAATATGAGTAAGATTGATAATAATAATAGTAATAATTATAGTAATTGTCGTTCTATCGATCATTTAAGCATAATATGGCTAATAATATGAGTTAAATTGATAATAATAACAGTAATAAGTACAGTAATTGTCGTTCTATCGATAATATAAGCATAATTTGGCTAATAGTATGAGTTAGATCGATAATAATAAGAGTAGTGAGTACAGTAATTGCCGTTCTATCGATCATATAAGCATAATATGGCTAAGAATATGAGATAGATTGATAATAATAAGAGTAATAAGTATAGTAATTGTCGTTCTATCGATCATTTAAGCATAATATGGCTGGTAATATGAGTTAGATTGATAATAATAAGAGTAACAAGTATAATAATTGTCGTTCTATCGATCATATAAGCATAATATGGCTAATAATATGAGTTAGATTGATAATAATAAGAGTAATGAGTATAGTAATTGTAGTTCTATCGATCATATCTGCATAATATGGTTAGTAATATGAGTCAGATTCATAATAATAAGAGTAATAAGTATAGTGATTGTCGTTCTATCGATCAAATTAGCATAATATGGTTAATAATATGAGTTAGATTGATAACAGTGTGTGTAATAAGTATAGTAATTGTCGTTCTGTCGATCATATAAGCATAATATGGCTAATAATATGAGTTAGATCGATAATGATATGAGTAATAAGTATAGTAATTGTCGTTCTATCGATCATATCTGCATAATATGGTTAATAATATGAGTTAGATTCATAATAATAAGAGCAATAAGTATAGTAATTGTCGTTCTATCGATCATTTAAGCATAATATGGCTAATAATATGAGTTAGGTTGATAAAAATAAGAATACTAAGTATAGTAATTGTCGTTCTGTCGACCATATAAGCATAATATGGCTAATAATATGAGTTAGATGGATAATAATAAGAGTAATAAGTATAGTAATTGTCGTTCTATCGATCATTTAAGCATAATACGGCTAATAATATGAGTTAGATTGATAATAATAAGAGTAATAAGTATAGTGATTGTCGTTCTATCGATCAAATTAGCATAATATGGCTAATAATATGAGTTAGATTGATAACAGTGTGTGTAATAAGTATAGTAATTGTCGTTCTGTCGATCATATAAGCATAATATGGCTAATAATATGAGTTAGATCGATAATAATAAGAGTAATAAGTATAGTAATTGTCGTTCTATCGATCATATAAGCATAATATGGCTAATAATATGAGTTAGATCGATAATGATAAGAGTAATAAGTACAGTAATTGTCGTTCTATCGATCATTCAAGTATAATATGGCTAATAATATGAGTTAGGTTGATAAAAATAAGAATACTAAGTATAGTAATTGTCGTTCTGTCGACCATATAAGCATAATATGGCTAATAATATGAGTTAGATTGATAATAATAAGAGTAATAAGTATAGTAATTGTCGTTCTATCGATCATTTAAGCATAATACGGCTAATAATATGAGTTAGATTGATAATAATAAGAGTAATAAGTATAGTGATTGTGGTTCTATCGATCAAATTAGCATAATATGGTTAATAATATGAGTTAGATTGATAACAGTGTGTGTAATAAGTATAGTAATTGTCGTTCTGTCGATCATATAAGCATAATATGGCTAATAATATGAGTTAGATCGATAATGATATGAGTAATAAGTATAGTAATTGTCGTTCTATCGATCATATCTGCATAATATGGTTAATAATATGAGTTAGATTCATAATAATAAGAGCAATAAGTATAGTAATTGTCGTTCTATCGATCATTTAAGCATAATATGGCTAATAATATGAGTTAGGTTGTAAAAAATAAGAATAATAAGTATAGTAATTGTCGTTCTATCGATCATATAAGCATAATATGGCTAATAATATGAGTTAGATCGATAATGATATGAGTAATAAGTACAGTAATTGTCGTTCTATCGATCATATAAGCATAATATGGTTAATAATATGAGTTAGATTGATAACAATAAGAGTAATAAGTACAGTAATTGTCGTCCTATCGATAATATAAGCATAATATGGCTAATAATATGAGTTAGATCGATAATGATATGAGTAATAAGTACAGTAATTGTCGTTCTATCGATCATTTAAGCATAATATGGCTAGTAATATGAGTTAGATTGATAATAATAAGAGTAATATGTATAGTAATTGTCGTTCTATCGATCATTTAAGCATAATATGGCTAATAATATGAGTTAGGTAGATAAAAATAAGAATAATAAGTATAGTAATTGTCGTTCTATCGATCATACAAGCATAATATGGTTAATAATATGAGTTAGATTGATAATAATACGAGTAATAAGTATAGTAATTGTCGTTCTATCGATCATATAAGCATAATATGGCTAATAATATGAGTAAGATTGATAATAATAATAGTAATAAGTGTAGTAATTGTCGTTCTATCGACCATATCTGCATAATATGGCTAATAATATGAGTTAGATTGATAATAATAAGAGTAATAAGTATAGTAATTGTCGTTCTATCGATCATATAAGCATAATATGGCTAATAATATGAGTTAGATTGACAATAATAAGAGTAATGGGTATAGTAATTGTAGTTCTATCGATCATATCTGCATAATATGGTTAATAATATGAGTTAGATTCATAATAATAAGTGTAATAAGTATAGTAATTGTCGTTCTATCGATCATTTAAGCATAATATGGCTAATAATATGAGTTAGATTGATAATAATGAGAGTAATAAGTATAGTAATTGTCGTTCTATCGATCATTTAAGCATAATATGGCTAATAATATGAGTTAGATTGATAATAATAACAGTAATAAGTACAGTAATTGTCGCTCTATCGATAATATAAGCATAATATGGCTAATAATATGAGTTAGATCGATAATGATAAGAGTAATAAGTACAGTAATTGTCGTTCTATCGATCAAATATGCATAATATAGCTAATAATATGAGTAAGATTGATAATAATAATAGTAATAAGTATAGTAATTGTCGTTCTATCGATCATTTAAGCATAATATGGCTAATAATATGAGTTAAATTGATAATAATAACAGTAATAAGTACAGTAATTGTCGTTCTATCGATAATATAAGCATAATTTGGCTAATAGTATGAGTTAGATCGATAATAATAAGAGTAGTGAGTACAGTAATTGTCGTTCTATCGATCATATAAGCATAATATGGCTAAGAATATGAGATAGATTGATAATAATAAGAGTAATAAGTATAGTAATTGTCGTTCTATCGATCATTTAAGCATAATATGGCTGGTAATATGAGTTAGATTGATAATAATAAGAGTAACAAGTATAATAATTGTCGTTCTATCGATCATATAAGCATAATATGGCTAATAATATGAGTTAGATTGATAATAATAAGAGTAATGAGTATAGTAATTGTAGTTCTATCGGTCATATCTGCATAATATGGTTAGTAATATGAGTCAGATTCATAATAATAAGAGTAATAAGTATAGTGATTGTCGTTCTATCGATCAAATTAGCATAATATGGTTAATAATATGAGTTAGATTGATAACAGTGTGTGTAATAAGTATAGTAATTGTCGTTCTGTCGATCATATAAGCATAATATGGCTAATAATATGAGTTAGATCGATAATGATATGAGTAATAAGTATAGTAATTGTCGTTCTATCGATCATATCTGCGTAATATGGTTAATAATATGAGTTAGATTCATAATAATAAGAGCAATAAGTATAGTAATTGTCGTTCTATCGATCATTTAAGCATAATATGGCTAATAATATGAGTTAGGTTGATAAAAATAAGAATAATAAGTATAGTAATTGTCGTTCTATCGATCATATAAGCATAATATGGCTAATAATATGAGTTAGGTTGATAATAATAGGAGTAATAAGTATAGTAAATGTCGTGCTATCGATCATATCTGCATAATATGGTTAATAATATGAGTTAGATTAATAATAGTGAGTGTAATAAGTATAGTAATTGTCGTTCTATCGATCATATTAGCATAATATGGTTAATAATATGAGTTAGATTAATAATAATAAGAGTAATAAGTACAGTAATTGTCGTTCTATCGATCATATAAGCATAATATGGTTAATAATATGAGTTAGATTGATAACAATAAGAGTAATAAGTACAGTAATTGTCGTTCTATCGATAATATAAGCATAATATGGCTAATAATATGAGTTAGATCGATAATGATATGAGTAATAAGTACAGTAATTGTCGTTCTATCGATCATTTAAGCATAATATGGCTAGTAATATGAGTTAGATTGATAATAATAAGAGTAATAAGTATAGTAATTGTCGTTCTATCGATCATATAAGCATAATATGGCTAATAATATGAGTTAGATTGACAATAATAAGAGTAATGGGTATAGTAATTGTAGTTCTATCGATCATATCTGCATAATATGGTTAATAATATGAGTTAGATTCATAATAATAAGAGTAATAAGTATAGTAATTGTCGTTCTATCGATCATTTAAGCATAATATGGCTAATAATATGAGTTAGATTGATAATAATGAGAGTAATAAGTATAGTAATTGTCGTTCTATCGATCATTTAAGCATAATACGGCTAATAATATGAGTTAGGTTGATAATAATAAGAGTAATAAGTATAGTAAATGTCGTGCTATCGATCATATCTGCATAATATTGTTAATAATATGAGTTAGATCGATAATGATATGAGTAATAAGTATAGTAATTGTCGTTCTATCGATCATATCTGCATAATATGGTTAATAATATGAGTTAGATTCATAATAATAAGAGCAGTAAGTATAGTAATTGTCGTTCTATCGATCATTTAAGCATAATATGGCTAATAATATGAGTTAGATTGATAATAATGAGAGTAATAAGTATAGTAATTGTCGTTCTATCGATCATATAAGCATAATACGGCTAATAATATGAGTTAGATTGATAATAATAAGAGTAATAAGTATAGTGATTGTCGTTCTATCGATCAAATTAGCATAATATGGTTAATAATATGAGTTAGATTGATAACAGTGTGTGTAATAAGTATAGTAATTGTCGTTCTGTCGATCATATAAGCATAATATGGCTAATAATATGAGTTAGATCGATAATGATATGAGTAATAAGTATAGTAATTGTCGTTCTATCGATCATATCTGCATAATATGGTTAATAATATGAGTTAGATTCATAATAATAAGAGCAATAAGTATAGTAATTGTCGTTCTATCGATCATTTAAGCATAATATGGCTAATAATATGAGTTAGGTTGATAAAAATAAGAATAATAAGTATAGTAATTGTCGTTCTATCGATCATATAAGCATAATATGGCTAATAATATGAGTTAGGTTGATAATAATAGGAGTAATAAGTATAGTAAATGTCGTGCTATCGATCATATCTGCATAATATGGTTAATAATATGAGTTAGATTAATAATAGTGAGTGTTATAAGTATAGTAATTGTCGTTCTATCGATCATATTAGCATAATATGGTTAATAATATGAGTTAGATTAATAATAATAAGAGTAATAAGTACAGTAATTGTCGTTCTATCGATCATATAAGCATAATATGGTTAATAATATGAGTTAGATTGATAACAATAAGAGTAATAAGTACAGTAATTGTCGTTCTATCGATAATATAAGCATAATATGGCTAATAATATGAGTTAGATCGATAATGATATGAGTAATAAGTACAGTAATTGTCGTTCTATCGATCATTTAAGCATAATATGGCTAGTAATATGAGTTAGATTGATAATAATAAGAGTAATAAGTATAGTAATTGTCGTTCTATCGATCATATAAGCATAATATGGCTAATAATATGAGTTAGATTGACAATAATAAGAGTAATGGGTATAGTAATTGTAGTTCTATCGATCATATCTGCATAATATGGTTAATAATATGAGTTAGATTCATAATAATAAGAGTAATAAGTATAGTAATTGTCGTCCTATCGATCATTTAAGCATAATATGGCTAATAATATGAGTTAGATTGATAATAATGAGAGTAATAAGTATAGTAACTGTCGTTCTATCGATCATTTAAGCATAATACGGCTAATAATATGAGTTAGGTTGATAATAATAAGAGTAATAAGTATAGTAAATGTCGTGCTATCGATCATATCTGCATAATATTGTTAATAATATGAGTTAGATCGATAATGATATGAGTAATAAGTATAGTAATTGTCGTTCTATCGATCATATCTGCATAATATGGTTAATAATATGAGTTAGATTCATAATAATAAGAGCAATAAGGATAGTAATTGTCGTTCTATCGATCATTTAAGCATAATATGGCTAATAATATGAGTTAGATTGATAATAATGAGAGTAATAAGTATAGTAATTGTCGTTCTATCGATCATATAAGCATAATACGGCTAATAATATGAGTTAGATTGATAATAATAAGAGTAATAAGTATAGTGATTGTCGTTCTATCGATCAAATTAGCATAATATGGTTAATAATATGAGTTAGATTGATAACAGTGTGTGTAATAAGTATAGTAATTGTCGTTCTGTCGATCATATAAGCATAATATGGCTAATAATATGAGTTAGATCGATAATGATATGAGTAATAAGTATAGTAATTGTCGTTCTATCGATCATATCTGCATAATATGGTTAATAATATGAGTTAGATTCATAATAATAAGAGCAATAAGTATAGTAATTGTCGTTCTATCGATCATTTAAGCATAATATGGCTAATAATATGAGTTAGGTTGATAAAAATAAGAATAATAAGTATAGTAATTGTCGTTCTATCGATCATATAAGCATAATATGGCTAATAATATGAGTTAGGTTGATAATAATAGGAGTAATAAGTATAGTAAATGTCGTGCTATCGATCATATCTGCATAATATGGTTAATAATATGAGTTAGATTAATAATAGTGAGTGTAATAAGTATAGTAATTGTCGTTCTATCGATCATATTAGCATAATATGGTTAATAATATGAGTTAGATTAATAATAATAAGAGTAATAAGTACAGTAATTGTCGTTCTATCGATCATATAAGCATAATATGGTTAATAATATGAGTTAGATTGATAACAATAAGAGTAATAAGTACAGTAATTGTCGTTCTATCGATAATATAAGCATAATATGGCTAATAATATGAGTCAGATCGATAATGATATGAGTAATAAGTACAGTAATTGTCGTTCTATCGATCATTTAAGCATAATATGGCTAGTAATATGAGTTAGATTGATAATAATAAGAGTAATAAGTATAGTAATTGTCGTTCTATCGATCATTTAGGCATAATATGGCTAATAATATGAGTTAGGTAGATAAAAATAAGAATAATAAGTATAGTAATTGTCGTTCTATCGATCATACAAGCATAATATGGTTAATAATATGAGTTAGATTGATAATAATAAGAGCAATAAGTATAGTAATTGTCGTTCTATCGATCATTTAAGCATAATATGGCTAATAATATGAGTTAGATTGATAATAATGAGAGTAATAAGTATAGTAATTGTCGTTCTATCGATCATATAAGCATAATACGGCTAATAATATGAGTTAGATTGATAATAATAAGAGTAATAAGTATAGTGATTGTCGTTCTATCGATCAAATTAGCATAATATGGTTAATAATATGAGTTAGATTGATAACAGTGTGTGTAATAAGTATAGTAATTGTCGTTCTGTCGATCATATAAGCATAATATGGCTAATAATATGAGTTAGATCGATAATGATATGAGTAATAAGTATAGTAATTGTCGTTCTATCGATCATATCTGCACAATATGGTTAATAATATGAGTTAGATTCATAATAATAAGAGCAATAAGTATAGTAATTGTCGTTCTATCGATCATTTAAGCATAATATGGCTAATAATATGAGTTAGGTTGATAAAAATAAGAATAATAAGTATAGTAATTGTCGTTCTATCGATCATATAAGCATAATATGGCTAATAATATGAGTTAGGTTGATAATAATAGGAGTAATAAGTATAGTAAAGGTCGTGCTATCGATCATATCTGCATAATATGGTTAATAATATGAGTTAGATTAATAATAGTGAGTGTTATAAGTATAGTAATTGTCGTTCTATCGATCATATTAGCATAATATGGTTAATAATATGAGTTAGATTAATAATAATAAGAGTAATAAGTACAGTAATTGTCGTTCTATCGATCATATAAGCATAATATGGTTAATAATATGAGTTAGATTGATAACAATAAGAGTAATAAGTACAGTAATTGTCGTTCTATCGATAATATAAGCATAATATGGCTAATAATATGAGTTAGATCGATAATGATATGAGTAATAAGTACAGTAATTGTCGTTCTATCGATCATTTAAGCATAATATGGCTAGTAATATGAGTTAGATTGATAATAATAAGAGTAATAAGTATAGTAATTGTCGTTCTATCGATCATATAAGCATAATATGGCTAATAATATGAGTTAGATTGACAATAATAAGAGTAATGGGTATAGTAATTGTAGTTCTATCGATCATATCTGCATAATATGGTTAATAATATGAGTTAGATTCATAATAATAAGAGTAATAAGTATAGTAATTGTCGTTCTATCGATCATTTAAGCATAATACGGCTAATAATATGAGTTAGGTTGATAATAATAAGAGTAATAAGTATAGTAAATGTCGTGCTATCGATCATATCTGCATAATATTGTTAATAATATGAGTTAGATCGATAATGATATGAGTAATAAGTATAGTAATTGTCGTTCTATCGATCATATCTGCATAATATGGTTAATAATATGAGTTAGATTCATAATAATAAGAGCAATAAGTATAGTAATTGTCGTTCTATCGATCATTTAAGCATAATATGGCTAATAATATGAGTTAGATTGATAATAATGAGAGTAATAAGTATAGTAATTGTCGTTCTATCGATCATATAAGCATAATACGGCTAATAATATGAGTTAGATTGATAATAATAAGAGTAATAAGTATAGTGATTGTCGTTCTATCGATCAAATTAGCATAATATGGTTAATAATATGAGTTAGATTGATAACAGTGTGTGTAATAAGTATAGTAATTGTCGTTCTGTCGATCATATAAGCATAATATGGCTAATAATATGAGTTAGATCGATAATGATATGAGTAATAAGTATAGTAATTGTCGTTCTATCGATCATATCTGCATAATATGGTTAATAATATGAGTTAGATTCATAATAATAAGAGCAATAAGTATAGTAATTGTCGTTCTATCGATCATTTAAGCATAATATGGCTAATAATATGAGTTAGGTTGATAAAAATAAGAATAATAAGTATAGTAATTGTCGTTCTATCGATCATATAAGCATAATATGGCTAATAATATGAGTTAGGTTGATAATAATAGGAGTAATAAGTATAGTAAATGTCGTGCTATCGATCATATCTGCATAATATGGTTAATAATATGAGTTAGATTAATAATAGTGAGTGTAATAAGTATAGTAATTGTCGTTCTATCGATCATATTAGCATAATATGGTTAATAATATGAGTTAGATTAACAATAATAAGAGTAATAAGTACAGTAATTGTCGTTCTATCGATCATATAAGCATAATATGGTTCATAATATGAGTTAGATTGATAACAATAAGAGTAATAAGTACAGTAATTGTCGTTCTATCGATAATATAAGCATAATATGGCTAATAATATGAGTCAGATCGATAATGATATGAGTAATAAGTACAGTAATTGTCGTTCTATCGATCATTTAAGCATAATATGGCTAGTAATATGAGTTAGATTGATAATAATAAGAGTAATAAGTATAGTAATTGTCGTTCTATCGATCATTTAGGCATAATATGGCTAATAATATGAGTTAGGTAGATAAAAATAAGAATAATAAGTATAGTAATTGTCGTTCTATCGATCATACAAGCATAATATGGTTAATAATATGAGTTAGATTGATAATAATAAGAGTAATAAGTATAGTAATTTTCGTTCTATCGATCATATAAGCATAATATGGCTAATAATATGAGTTAGATCGATAATGGTAAGAGTAGTAAGTACAGTAATTGTCGTTCTATCGATCATATAAGCATAATATGGCTAATAATATGAGTTAGATTGACAATAATAAGAGTAATGGGTATAGTAATTATAGTTCTATCGATCATATCTGCATAATATGGTTAATAATATGAGTTAGATTAATAATAATAAGAGTAATAAGTACAGTAATTGTCGTTCTATCGATCATGTAAGCATAATATGGTTAATAATATGAGTTAGATTGATAACAATAAGAGTAATAAGTACAGTAATTGTCGTTCTATCGATAATATAAGCATAATATGGCTAATAATATGAGTTAGATCGATAATGATATGAGTAATAAGTACAGTAATTGTCGTTCTATCGATCATTTAAGCATAATATGGCTAGTAATATGAGTTAGATTGATAATAATAAGAGTAATAAGTATAGTAATTGTCGTTCTATCGATCATTTAAGCATAATATGGCTAATAATATGAGTTAGGTAGATAAAAATAAGAATAATAAGTATAGTAATTGTCGTTCTATCGATCATACAAGCATAATATGGTTAATAATATGAGTTAGATTGATAATAATAAGAGTAATAAGTATAGTAATTGTCGTTCTATCGATCATATAAGCATAATATGGCTAATAATATGAGTAAGATTGATAATAATAATAGTAATAAGTGTAGTAATTGTCGTTCTATCGATCATATCTGCATAATATGGCTAATAATATGAGTTAGATTGATAATAATAAGAGTAATAAGTATAGTAATTGTCGTTCTATCGATCATATAAGCATAATATGGCTAATAATATGAGTTAGATTGACAATAATAAGAGTAATGGGTATAGTAATTGTAGTTCTATCGATCATATCTGCATAATATGGTTAATAATATGAGTTAGATTCATAATAATAAGAGTAATAAGTATAGTAATTGTCGTTCTATCGATCATTTAAGCATAATATGGCTAATAATATGAGTTAGATTGATAATAATGAGAGTAATAAGTATAGTAATTGTCGTTCTATCGATCATTTAAGCATAATACGGCTAATAATATGAGTTAGGTTGATAATAATAAGAGTAATAAGTATAGTAAATGTCGTGCTATCGATCATATCTGCATAATATTGTTAATAATATGAGTTAGATCGATAATGATATGAGTAATAAGTATAGTAATTGTCGTTCTATCGATCATATCTGCATAATATGGTTAATAATATGAGTTAGATTCATAATAATAAGAGCAATAAGTATAGTAATTGTCGTTCTATCGATCATTTAAGCATAATATGGCTAATAATATGAGTTAGATTGATAATAATGAGAGTAATAAGTATAGTAATTGTCGTTCTATCGATCATATAAGCATAATATGGCTAATAATATGAGTTAGATCGATAATGGTAAGAGTAGTAAGTACAGTAATTGTCGTTCTATCGATCATATATGCATAATATAGCTAATAATATCAGTAAGATTGATAATAATAATAGTAATAAGTATAGTAATTGTCGTTCTATCGATCATTTAAGCATAATATGGGTAATAATATGAGTTAAATTGATAATAATAACAGTAATAAGTACAGTAATTGTCGTTCTATCGATAATATAAGCATAATTTGGCTAATAGTATGAGTTAGATCGATAATAATAAGAGTAGTGAGTACAGTAATTGTCGTTCTATCGATCATATAAGCATAATATGGCTAAGAATATGAGATAGATTGATAATAATAAGAGTAATAAGTATAGTAATTGTCGGTCTATCGATCATTTAAGCATAATATGGCTAATAATATGAGTTAGATTGATAATAATGAGAGTAATAAGGATAGTAATTGTCGTTCTATCGATCATATAAGCATAATACGGCTAATAATATGAGTTAGATTGATAATAATAAGAGTAATAAGTATAGTGATTGTCGTTCTATCGATCAAATTAGCATAATATGGTTAATAATATGAGTTAGATTGATAACAGTGTGTGTAATAAGTATAGTAATTGTCGTTCTGTCGATCATATAAGCATAATATGGCTAATAATATGAGTTAGATCGATAATGATATGAGTAATAAGTATAGTAATTGTCGTTCTATCGATCATATCTGCATAATATGGTTAATAATATGAGTTAGATTCATAATAATAAGAGCAATAAGTATAGTAATTGTCGTTCTATCGATCATTTAAGCATAATATGGCTAATAATATGAGTTAGGTTGATAAAAATAAGAATAATAAGTATAGTAATTGTCGTTCTATCGATCATATAAGCATAATATGGCTAATAATATGAGTTAGGTTGATAATAATAGGAGTAATAAGTATAGTAAATGTCGTGCTATCGATCATATCTGCATAATATGGTTAATAATATGAGTTAGATTAATAATAGTGAGTGTAATAAGTATAGTAATTGTCGTTCTATCGATCATATTAGCATAATATGGTTAATAATATGAGTTAGATTAATAATAATAAGAGTAATAAGTACAGTAATTGTCGTTCTATCGATCATATAAGCATAATATGGTTAATAATATGAGTTAGATTGATAACAATAAGAGTAATAAGTACAGTAATTGTCGTTCTATCGATAATATAAGCATAATATGGCTAATAATATGAGTCAGATCGATAATGATATGAGTAATAAGTACAGTAATTGTCGTTCTATCGATCATTTAAGCATAATATGGCTAGTAATATGAGTTAGATTGATAATAATAAGAGTAATAAGTATAGTAATTGTCGTTCTATCGATCATTTAGGCATAATATGGCTAATAATATGAGTTAGGTAGATAAAAATAAGAATAATAAGTATAGTAATTGTCGTTCTATCGATCATACAAGCATAATATGGTTAATAATATGAGTTAGATTGATAATAATAAGAGTAATAAGTATAGTAATTTTCGTTCTATCGATCATATAAGCATAATATGGCTAATAATATGAGTTAGATCGATAATGGTAAGAGTAGTAAGTACAGTAATTGTCGTTCTATCGATCATATAAGCATAATATGGCTAATAATATGAGTTAGATTGATAATAATAAGAGTAATGGGTATAGTAATTATAGTTCTATCGATCATATCTGCATAATATGGTTAATAATATGAGTTAGATTAATAATAATAAGAGTAATAAGTACAGTAATTGTCGTTCTATCGATCATGTAAGCATAATATGGTTAATAATATGAGTTAGATTGATAACAATAAGAGTAATAAGTACAGTAATTGTCGTTCTATCGATAATATAAGCATAATATGGCTAATAATATGAGTTAGATCGATAATGATATGAGTAATAAGTACAGTAATTGTCGTTCTATCGATCATTTAAGCATAATATGGCTAGTAATATGAGTTAGATTGATAATAATAAGAGTAATAAGTATAGTAATTGTCGTTCTATCGATCATTTAAGCATAATATGGCTAATAATATGCGTTAGGTAGATAAAAATAAGAATAATAAGTATAGTAATTGTCGTTCTATCGATCATACAAGCATAATATGGTTAATAATATGAGTTAGATTGATAATAATAAGAGTAATAAGTATAGTAATTGTCGTTCTATCGATCATATAAGCATAATATGGCTAATAATATGAGTAAGATTGATAATAATAATAGTAATAAGTGTAGTAATTGTCGTTCTATCGATCATATCTGCATAATATGGCTAATAATATGAGTTAGATTGATAATAATAAGAGTAATAAGTATAGTAATTGTCGTTCTATCGATCATATAAGCATAATATGGCTAATAATATGAGTTAGATTGACAATAATAAGAGTAATGGGTATAGTAATTGTAGTTCTATCGATCATATCTGCATAATATGGTTAATAATATGAGTTAGATTCATAATAATAAGAGTAATAAGTATAGTAATTGTCGTTCTATCGATCATTTAAGCATAATATGGCTAATAATATGAGTTAGATTGATAATAATGAGAGTAATAAGTATAGTAATTGTCGTTCTATCGATCATTTAAGCATAATACGGCTAATAATATGAGTTAGGTTGATAATAATAAGAGTAATAAGTATAGTAAATGTCGTGCTATCGATCATATCTGCATAATATTGTTAATAATATGAGTTAGATCGATAATGATATGAGTAATAAGTATAGTAATTGTCGTTCTATCGATCATATCTGCATAATATGGTTAATAATATGAGTTAGATTCATAATAATAAGAGCAATAAGTATAGTAATTGTCGTTCTATCGATCATTTAAGCATAATATGGCTAATAATATGAGTTAGATTGATAATAATGAGAGTAATAAGTATAGTAATTGTCGTTCTATCGATCATATAAGCATAATATGGCTAATAATATGAGTTAGATCGATAATGGTAAGAGTAGTAAGTACAGTAATTGTCGTTCTATCGATCATATATGCATAATATAGCTAATAATATCAGTAAGATTGATAATAATAATAGTAATAAGTATAGTAATTGTCGTTCTATCGATCATTTAAGCATAATATGGGTAATAATATGAGTTAAATTGATAATAATAACAGTAATAAGTACAGTAATTGTCGTTCTATCGATAATATAAGCATAATTTGGCTAATAGTATGAGTTAGATCGATAATAATAAGAGTAGTGAGTACAGTAATTGTCGTTCTATCGATCATATAAGCATAATATGGCTAAGAATATGAGATAGATTGATAATAATAAGAGTAATAAGTATAGTAATTGTCGTTCTATCGATCATTTAAGCATAATACGGCTAATAATATGAGTTAGATTGATAATAATAAGAGTAATAAGTATAGTGATTGTCGTTCTATCGATCAAATTAGCATAATATGGTTAATAATATGAGTTAGATTGATAACAGTGTGTGTAATAAGTATAGTAATTGTCGTTCTGTCGATCATATAAGCATAATATGGCTAATAATATGAGTTAGATCGATAATGATATGAGTAATAAGTATAGTAATTGTCGTTCTATCGATCATATCTGCATAATATGGTTAATAATATGAGTTAGATTCATAATAATAAGAGTAATGGGTATAGTAATTATAGTTCTATCGATCATATCTGCATAATATGGTTAATAATATGAGTTAGATTAATAATAATAAGAGTAATAAGTACAGTAATTGTCGTTCTATCGATCATGTAAGCATAATATGGTTAATAATATGAGTTAGATTGATAACAATAAGAGTAATAAGTACAGTAATTGTCGTTCTATCGATAATATAAGCATAATATGGCTAATAATATGAGTTAGATCGATAATGATATGAGTAATAAGTACAGTAATTGTCGTTCTATCGATCATTTAAGCATAATATGGCTAGTAATATGAGTTAGATTGATAATAATAAGAGTAATAAGTATAGTAATTGTCGTTCTATCGATCATTTAAGCATAATATGGCTAATAATATGAGTTAGGTTGATAATAATAGGAGTAATAAGTATAGTAAATGTCGTGCTATCGATCATATCTGCATAATATGGTTAATAATATGAGTTAGATTAATAATAGTGAGTGTAATAAGTATAGTAATTGTCGTTCTATCGATCATATTAGCATAATATGGTTAATAATATGAGTTAGATTAATAATAATAAGAGTAATAAGTACAGTAATTGTCGTTCTATCGATCATATAAGCATAATATGGTTAATAATATGAGTTAGATTGATAACAATAAGAGTAATAAGTACAGTAATTGTCGTTCTATCGATAATATAAGCATAATATGGCTAATAATATGAGTTAGATCGATAATGATATGAGTAATAAGTACAGTAATTGTCGTTCTATCGATCATTTAAGCATAATATGGCTAGTAATATGAGTTAGATTGATAATAATAAGAGTAATAAGTATAGTAATTGTCGTTCTATCGATCATATAAGCATAATATGGCTAATAATATGAGTTAGATTGACAATAATAAGAGTAATGGGTATAGTAATTGTAGTTCTATCGATCATATCTGCATAATATGGTTAATAATATGAGTTAGATTCATAATAATAAGAGTAATAAGTATAGTAATTGTCGTTCTATCGATCATTTAAGCATAATATGGCTAATAATATGAGTTAGATTGATAATAATGAGAGTAATAAGTATAGTAATTGTCGTTCTATCGATCATTTAAGCATAATACGGCTAATAATATGAGTTAGGTTGATAATAATAAGAGTAATAAGTATAGTAAATGTCGTGCTATCGATCATATCTGCATAATATTGTTAATAATATGAGTTAGATCGATAATGATATGAGTAATAAGTATAGTAATTGTCGTTCTATCGATCATATCTGCATAATATGGTTAATAATATGAGTTAGATTCATAATAATAAGAGCAATAAGTATAGTAATTGTCGTTCTATCGATAATATAAGCATAATATGGCTAATAATATGAGTTAGATCGATAATGATATGAGTAATAAGTACAGTAATTGTCGTTCTATCGATCATTTAAGCATAATATGGCTAGTAATATGAGTTAGATTGATAATAATAAGAGTAATAAGTATAGTAATTGTCGTTCTATCGATCATATAAGCATAATATGGCTAATAATATGAGTTAGATTGACAATAATAAGAGTAATGGGTATAGTAATTGTAGTTCTATCGATCATATCTGCATAATATGGTTAATAATATGAGTTTGATTCATAATAATAAGAGTAATAAGTATAGTAATTGTCGTTCTATCGATCATTTAAGCATAATATGGCTAATAATATGAGTTAGATTGATAATAATGAGAGTAATAAGTATAGTAATTGTCGTTCTATCGATCATTTAAGCATAATACGGCTAATAATATGAGTTAGGTTGATAATAATAAGAGTAATAAGTATAGTAAATGTCGTGCTATCGATCATATCTGCATAATATTGTTAATAATATGAGTTAGATCTATAATGATATGAGTAATAAGTATAGTAATTGTCGTTCTATCGATCATATCTGCATAATATGGTTAATAATATGAGTTAGATTCATAATAATAAGAGCAATAAGTATAGTAATTGTCGTTCTATCGATCATTTAAGCATAATATGGCTAATAATATGAGTTAGATTGATAATAATGAGAGTAATAAGTATAGTAATTGTCGTTCTATCGATCATATAAGCATAATATGGCTAATAATATGAGTTAGATCGATAATGGTAAGAGTAGTAAGTACAGTAATTGTCGTTCTATCGATCATATATGCATAATATAGCTAATAATATCAGTAAGATTGATAATAATAATAGTAATAAGTATAGTAATTGTCGTTCTATCGATCATTTAGGCATAATATGGCTAATAATATGAGTTAGGTAGATAAAAATAAGAATAATAAGTATAGTAATTGTCGTTCTATCGATCATATCTGCATAATATGGCTAATAATATGAGTTAGATTGATAATAATAAGAGTAATAAGTATAGTAATTGTCGTTCTATCGATCATATAAGCATAATATGGCTAATAATATGAGTTAGATTGACAATAATAAGAGTAATGGGTATAGTAATTGTAGTTCTATCGATCATATCTGCATAATATGGTTAATAATATGAGTTAGATTCATAATAATAAGAGCAATAAGTATAGTAATTGTCGTTCTATCGATCATTTAAGCATAATATGGCTAATAATATGAGTTAGATTGATAATAATGAGAGTAATAAGTATAGTAATTGTCGTTCTATCGATCATATAAGCATAATATGGCTAATAATATGAGTTAGATCGATAATGGTAAGAGTAGTAAGTACAGTAATTGTCGTTCTATCGATCATATATGCATAATATAGCTAATAATATCAGTAAGATTGATAATAATAATAGTAATAAGTATAGTAATTGTCGTTCTATCGATCATTTAAGCATAATATGGCTAATAATATGAGTTAAATTGATAATAATAACAGTAATAAGTACAGTAATTGTCGTTCTATCGATAATATAAGCATAATTTGGCTAATAGTATGAGTTAGATCGATAATAATAAGAGTAGTGAGTACAGTAATTGTCGTTCTATCGATCATATAAGCATAATATGGCTAAGAATATGAGATAGATTGATAATAATAAGAGTAATAAGTATAGTAATTGTCGTTCTATCGATCATTTAAGCATAATACGGCTAATAATATGAGTTAGATTGATAATAATAAGAGTAATAAGTATAGTGATTGTCGTTCTATCGATCATATAAGCATAATATGGCTAATAATATGAGTTAGATCGATAATGATATGAGTAATAAGTATAGTAATTGTCGTTCTATCGATCATATCTGCATAATATGGTTAATAATATGAGTTAGATTCATAATAATAAGAGCAATAAGTATAGTAATTGTCGTTCTATCGATCATTTAAGCATAATATGGCTAATAATATGAGTTAGGTTGATAAAAATAAGAATAATAAGTGTAGTAATTGTCGTTCTATCGATCATATAAGCATAATATGGCTAATAATATGAGTTAGGTTGATAATAATAGGAGTATTAAGTATAGTAAATGTCGTGCTATCGATCATATTTGCATAATATGGTTAATAATATGAGTTAGATTGATAAGAATAAGAGTAATAAGTACAGTAATTGTCGTTCTATCGATCATATAAGCATAATATGGCTAATAATATGAGTTTATGTTGATAATAATAAGAGTAATAAGTATAGTAAATGTCGTGCTATCGATCATATCTGCATAATATTGTTAATAATATGAGTTAGATTGATAATAGTGAGTGTAATAAGTATAGTAATTGTCGTTCTATCGATCATATCTACATAATATGGCTAATAATATGAGTTAGATTGATAATAATAAGAGTAATAAGTATAGTAATTGTCGTTCTATCGATCATATAAGCATAATATGGCTAATAATATGAGTTAGATCGATAATGATAAGAGTAATAAGTACAGTAATTGTCGTTCTATCGATCATTTAAGCATAATATGGCTAATAATATGAGTTAGGTTGATAAAAATAAGAATACTAAGTATAGTAATTGTCGTTCTGTCGACCATATAAGCATAATATGGCTAATAATATGAGTTAGGTTGATAATAATAAGAGTAATAAGTATAGTAAATGTCGTGCTATCGATCATATCTGCATAATATTGTTAATAATATGAGTTAGATTGATAATAGTGAGTGTAATAAGTATAGTAATTGTTGTTCTATCGATCATATAAGCATAATATGGCTAATAATATGAGTTAGATTGATAATAGTAAGTGTAATAAGTACAGTAATTGTCGTTCTGTCGATCATATAAGCATAATATGGCTAATAATATGAGTTAGATTGATAATAATAAGAGTAGTGAGTATAGTAATTGTCGTTCTATCGATCATATAAGCATAATATGGCTAATAATATGAGTTAGATTGATAATAATAAGAGTAATGGGTATAGTAATTGTAGTCCTATCGATCATATCTGCATAATATGGTTAATAATATGAGTTAGATTGATAATAGTGAGTGTAATAAGTATAGTAATTGTCGTTCTATCGATCATATCTACATAATATGGCTAATAATATGAGTTAGATTGATAATAATAAGAGTAATAAGTATAGTAATTGTCGTTCTATCGATCATATAAGCATAATATGGCTAATAATATGAGTTAGATCGATAATGATATGAGTAATAAGTATAGTAATTGTCGTTCTATCGATCATATCTGCATAATATGGTTAATAATATGAGTTAGATTCATAATAATAAGAGCAATAAGTATAGTAATTGTCGTTCTATCGATCATTTAAGCATAATATGGCTAATAATATGAGTTAGGTTGATAAAAATAAGAATAATAAGTGTAGTAATTGTCGTTCTATCGATCATATAAGCATAATATGGCTAATAATATGAGTTAGGTTGATAATAATAGGAGTATTAAGTATAGTAAATGTCGTGCTATCGATCATATCTGCATAATATGGTTAATAATATGAGTTAGATTGATAAGAATAAGAGTAATAAGTACAGTAATTGTCGTTCTATCGATCATATAAGCATAATATGGCTAATAATATGAGTTTATGTTGATAATAATAAGAGTAATAAGTATAGTAAATGTCGTGCTATCGATCATATCTGCATAATATTGTTAATAATATGAGTTAGATTGATAATAGTGAGTGTAATAAGTATAGTAATTGTCGTTCTATCGATCATATCTACATAATATGGCTAATAATATGAGTTAGATTGATAATAATAAGAGTAATAAGTATAGTAATTGTCGTTCTATCGATCATTTAAGCATAATACGGCTAATAATATGAGTTAGATTGATAATAATAAGAGTAATAAGTACACTAATTGTGGTTCTATCGATCATTTAAGTATAATATGGTTAATAATATGAGTTAGGTTGATAAAAATAAGAATACTAAGTATAGTAATTGTCGTTCTGTCGACCATATAAGCATAATATGGCTAATAATATGAGTTAGATCGATAATGGTAAGAGTAGCAAGTACAGTAATTGTCGTTCTATCGATCATATAAGCATAATATGGCTAATAATATGAGTTAGATCGATAATGATAAGAGTAATAAGTACAGTAATTGTCGTTCTATCGATCATTTAAGTATAATATGGTTAATAATATGAGTTAGGTTGATAAAAATAAGAATACTAAGTATAGTAATTGTCGTTCTGTCGACCATATAAGCATAATATGGCTAATAATATGAGTTAGATCGATAATGGTAAGAGTAGTAAGTACAGTAATTGTCGTTCTATCGATCATTTAAGCATAATATGGCTAATAATATGAGTTAGGTAGATAAAAATAAGAATAATAAGTATAGTAATTGTCGTTCTATCGATCATACAAGCATAATATGGTTAATAATATGAGTTAGATTGATAATAGTAAGAGTAATAAGTATAGTAATTGTCGTTCTATCGATCATATAAGCATAATATGGCTAATAATATGAGTTAGATCGATAATGATATGAGTAATAAGTATAGTAATTGTCGTTCTATCGATCATATCTGCATAATATGGTTAATAATATGAGTTAGATTCATAATAATAAGAGCAATAAGTATAGTAATTGTCGTTCTATCGATCATTTAAGCATAATATGGCTAATAATATGAGTTAGGTTGATAAAAATAAGAATAATAAGTGTAGTAATTGTCGTTCTATCGATCATATAAGCATAGTATGGCTAATAATATGAGTTAGGTTGATAATAATAGGAGTATTAAGTATAGTAAATGTCGTGCTATCGATCATATCTGCATAATATGGTTAATAATATGAGTTAGATTGATAAGAATAAGAGTAATAAGTAGAGTAATTGTCGTTCTATCGATCATATAAGCATAATATGGCTAATAATATGAGTTTATGTTGATAATAATAAGAGTAATAAGTATAGTAAATGTCGTGCTATCGATCATATCTGCATAATATTGTTAATAATATGAGTTAGATTGATAATAGTGAGTGTAATAAGTATAGTAATTGTCGTTCTATCGATCATATCTACATAATATGGCTAATAATATGAGTTAGATTGATAATAATAAGAGTAATAAGTATAGTAATTGTCGTTCTATCGATCATATAAGCATAATATGGCTAATAATATGAGTTAGATCGATAATGATAAGAGTAATAAGTACAGTAATTGTCGTTCTATCGATCATTTAAGCATAATATGGCTAATAATATGAGTTAGGTTGATAAAAATAAGAATACTAAGTATAGTAATTGTCGTTCTGTCGACCATATAAGCATAATATGGCTAATAATATGAGTTAGATTGATAATAATAAGAGTAATAAGTATAGTAATTGTCGTTCTATCGATCATTTAAGCATAATACGGCTAATAATATGAGTTAGATTGATAATAATAAGAGTAATAAGTACAGTAATTGTCGTTCTATCGATCATTTAAGTATAATATGGTTAATAATATGAGTTAGGTTGATAAAAATAAGAATACTAAGTATAGTAATTGTCGTTCTGTCGACCATATAAGCATAATATGGCTAATAATATGAGTTAGATCGATAATGGTAAGAGTAGTAAGTACAGTAATTGTCGTTCTATCGATCATATAAGCATAATATGGCTAATAATATGAGTTAGATCGATAATGATAAGAGTAATAAGTACAGTAATTGTCGTTCTATCGATCATTTAAGTATAATATGGTTAATAATATGAGTTAGGTTGATAAAAATAAGAATACTAAGTATAGTAATTGTCGTTCTGTCGACCATATAAGCATAATATGGCTAATAATATGAGTTAGATCGATAATGGTAAGAGTAGTAAGTACAGTAATTGTCGTTCTATCGATCATATAAGCATAATATGGCTAATAATATGAGTTAGATTGATAATAATAAGAGTAATGGGTATAGTAATTGTAGTTCTATCGATCATATCTGCATAATATGGTTAATAATATGAGTTAGATTAATAATAATAAGAGTAATAAGTACAGTAATTGTCGTTCTATCGATCATGTAAGCATAATATGGTTAATAATATGAGTTAGATTGATAACAATAAGAGTAATAAGTACAGTAATTGTCGTTCTATCGATAATATAAGCATAATATGGCTAATAATATGAGTTAGATCGATAATGATATGAGTAATAAGTACAGTAATTGTCGTTCTATCGATCATTTAAGCATAATATGGCTAGTAATATGAGTTAGATTGATAATAATAAGAGTAATAAGTATAGTAATTGTCGTTCTATCGATCATTTAAGCATAATATGGATAATAATATGAGTTAGGTAGATAAAAATAAGAATAATAAGTATAGTAATTGTCGTTCTATCGATCATACAAGCATAATATGGTTAATAATATGAGTTAGATTGATAATAATAAGAGTAATAAGTATAGTAATTGTCGTTCTATCGATCATATAAGCATAATATGGCTAATAATATGAGTTAGATTGACAATAATAAGAGTAATGGGTATAGTAATTGTAGTTCTATCGATCATATCTGCATAATATGGTTAATAATATGAGTTAGATTCATAATAATAAGAGTAATAAGTATAGTAATTGTCGTTCTATCGATCATTTAAGCATAATATGGCTAATAATATGAGTTAGATTGATAATAATGAGAGTAATAAGTATAGTAATTGTCGTTCTATCGATCATTTAAGCATAATACGGCTAATAATATGAGTTAGGTTGATAATAATAAGAGTAATAAGTATAGTAAATGTCGTGCTATCGATCATATCTGCATAATATTGTTAATAATATGAGTTAGATCGATAATGATATGAGTAATAAGTATAGTAATTGTCGTTCTATCGATCATATCTGCATAATATGGTTAATAATATGAGTTAGATTCATAATAATAAGAGCAATAAGTATAGTAATTGTCGTTCTATCGATCATTTAAGCATAATATGGCTAATAATATGAGTTAGATTGATAATAATGAGAGTAATAAGTATAGTAATTGTCGTTCTATCGATCATATAAGCATAATATGGCTAATAATATGAGTTAGATCGATAATGGTAAGAGTAGTAAGTACAGTAATTGTCGTTCTATCGATCATATATGCATAATATAGCTAATAATATGAGTAAGATTGATAATAATAATAGTAATAAGTATAGTAATTGTCGTTCTATCGATCATTTAAGCATAATATGGCTAATAATATGAGTTAAATTGATAATAATAACAGTAATAAGTACAGTAATTGTCGTTCTATCGATAATATAAGCATAATTTGGCTAATAGTATGAGTTAGATCGATAATAATAAGAGTAGTGAGTACAGTAATTGTCGTTCTATCGATCATATAAGCATAATATGGCTAAGAATATGAGGTAGATTGATAATAATAAGAGTAATAAGTATAGTAATTGTCGTTCTATCGATCATTTAAGCATAATACGGCTAATAATATGAGTTAGATTGATAATAATAAGAGTAATAAGTATAGTGATTGTCGTTCTATCGATCAAATTAGCATAATATGGTTAATAATATGAGTTAGATTGATAACAGTGTGTGTAATAAGTATAGTAATTGTCGTTCTGTCGATCATATAAGCATAATATGGCTAATAATATGAGTTAGATCGATAATGATATGAGTAATAAGTATAGTAATTGTCGTTCTATCGATCATATCTGCATAATATGGTTAATAATATGAGTTAGATTCATAATAATAAGAGCAATAAGTATAGTAATTGTCGTTCTATCGATCATTTAAGCATAATATGGCTAATAATATGAGTTAGGTTGATAAAAATAAGAATAATAAGTATAGTAATTGTCGTTCTATCGATCATATAAGCATAATATGGCTAATAATATGAGTTAGGTTGATAATAATAGGAGTAATAAGTATAGTAAATGTCGTGCTATCGATCATATCTGCATAATATGGTTAATAATATGAGTTAGATTAATAATAGTGAGTGTAATAAGTATAGTAATTGTCGTTCTATCGATCATATTAGCATAATATGGCTAATAATATGAGTTAGATTGATAATAATAACAGTAATAAGTACATTAATTGTCGTTCTATCGATAATATAAGCATAATATGGCTAATAATATGAGTTAGGTTGATAATAATAAGAGTAATAAGTATAGTAATTGTCGTTCTATCGATCATTTAAGCATAATATGGCTGGTAATATGAGTTAGATTGATAATAATAAGAGTAACAAGTATAGTAATTGTCGTTCTATCGATCATATAAGCATAATATGGCTAATAATATGAGTTAGGTTGATAAAAATAAGAATACTAAGTATAGTAATTGTCGTTCTGTCGACCATATAAGCATAATATGGCTAATAATATGAGTTAGATTGATAATAATAACAGTAATAAGTACATTAATTGTCGTTCTATCGATAATATAAGCATAATATGGCTAATAATATGAGTTAGGTTGATAATAATAAGAGTAATAAGTATAGTAATTGTCGTTCTATCGATCATTTAAGCATAATATGGCTGGTAATATGAGTTAGATTGATAATAATAAGAGTAACAAGTATAGTAATTGTCGTTCTATCGATCATATAAGCATAATATGGCTAATAATATGAGTTAGGTTGATAAAAATAAGAATACTAAGTATAGTAATTGTCGTTCTGTCGACCATATAAGCATAATATGGCTAATAATATGAGTTAGATTGATAATAATAAGAGTAATAAGTATAGTAATTGTCGTTCTATAGATCATTTAAGCATAATACGGCTAATAATATGAGTTAGATTGATAATAATAAGAGTAATAAGTATAGTGATTGTGGTTCTATCGATCAAATTAGCATAATATGGTTAATAATATGAGTTAGATTGATAACAGTGTGTGTAATAAGTATAGTAATTGTCGTTCTGTCGATCATATAAGCATAATATGGCTAATAATATGAGTTAGATCGATAATGATATGAGTAATAAGTATAGTAATTGTCGTTCTATCGATCATATCTGCATAATATGGTTAATAATATGAGTTAGATTCATAATAATAAGAGCAATAAGTATAGTAATTGTCGTTCTATCGATCATTTAAGCATAATATGGCTAATAATATGAGTTAGGTTGATAAAAATAAGAATAATAAGTGTAGTAATTGTCGTTCTATCGATCATATAAGCATAATATGGCTAATAATATGAGTTAGGTTGATAATAATAGGAGTATTAAGTATAGTAAATGTCGTGCTATCGATCATATCTGCATAATATGGTTAATAATATGAGTTAGATTGATAAGAATAAGAGTAATAAGTACAGTAATTGTCGTTCTATCGATAATATAAGCATAATATGGC
The DNA here is from genome assembly GCF_050947335.1 of Megachile rotundata. Taxonomy (NCBI): domain Eukaryota; kingdom Metazoa; phylum Arthropoda; class Insecta; order Hymenoptera; family Megachilidae; genus Megachile; species Megachile rotundata. The sequence continues at coordinate 205,043 of NW_027473480.1, read as the reverse complement.
TAATAATATGAGTTAGATCGATAATGATATGAGTAATAAGTACAGTAATTGTCGTTCTATCGATCATATAAGCATAATATGGCTAATAATATGAGTTAGATTGATAATAGTATGAGTAATAGGTATAGTAATTGTCGTTCTATCGATCATATAAGCATAATATGGCTAATAATATGAGTTAGATTGATAATAGTAAGTGTAATAAGTACAGTAATTGTCGTTCTGTCGATCATATAAGCATAATATGGCTAATAATATGAGTTAGATTGATAATAATAACAGTAATAAGTACAGTAATTGTCGTTCTATCGATCATTTAAGTATAATATGGCTAATAATATGAGTTAGGTTGATAAAAATAAGAATACTAAGTATAGTAATTGTCGTTCTGTCGACCATATAAGCATAATATGGCTAATAATATGAGTTAGATTGATAATAATAAGAGTAATAAGTATAGTAATTGTCGTTCTATCGATCATTTAAGCATAATACGGCTAATAATATGAGTTAGATTGATAATAATAAGAGTAATAAGTATAGTGATTGTGGTTCTATCGATCAAATTAGCATAATATGGTTAATAATATGAGTTAGATTGATAACAGTGTGTGTAATAAGTATAGTAATTGTCGTTCTGTCGATCATATAAGCATAATATGGCTAATAATATGAGTTAGATCGATAATGATATGAGTAATAAGTATAGTAATTGTCGTTCTATCGATCATATCTGCATAATATGGTTAATAATATGAGTTAGATTCATAATAATAAGAGCAATAAGTATAGTAATTGTCGTTCTATCGATCATTTAAGCATAATATGGCTAATAATATGAGTTAGGTTGATAAAAATAAGAATAATAAGTGTAGTAATTGTCGTTCTATCGATCATATAAGCATAATATGGCTAATAATATGAGTTAGGTTGATAATAATAGGAGTATTAAGTATAGTAAATGTCGTGCTATCGATCATATCTGCATAATATGGTTAATAATATGAGTTAGATTGATAAGAATAAGAGTAATAAGTACAGTAATTGTCGTTCTATCGATAATATAAGCATAATATGGCTAATAATATGAGTTAGATCGATAATGATATGAGTAATAAGTACAGTAATTGTCGTTCTATCGATCATATAAGCATAATATGGCTAATAATATGAGTTAGATTGATAATAGTATGAGTAATAGGTATAGTAATTGTCGTTCTATCGATCATATAAGCATAATATGGCTAATAATATGAGTTAGATTGATAATAGTAAGTGTAATAAGTACAGTAATTGTCGTTCTGTCGATCATATAAGCATAATATGGCTAATAATATGAGTTAGATTGATAATAATAACAGTAATAAGTACATTAATTGTCGTTCTATCGATAATATAAGCATAATATGGCTAATAATATGAGTTAGGTTGATAATAATAAGAGTAATAAGTATAGTAATTGTCGTTCTATCGATCATTTAAGCATAATATGGCTGGTAATATGAGTTAGATTGACAATAATAAGAGTAACAAGTATAGTAATTGTCGTTCTATCGATCATATAAGCATAATATGGCTAATAATATGAGTTAGATTGATAATAATAAGAGTAATAAGTATAGTAATTGTCGTTCTATCGATCATTTAATCATAATATGGCTAGTAATATAAGTTAGATTGATAATAATAAGAGTAATAAGTATAGTAACTGTCGTTCTATCGATCATATAAGCATAATATGGTTAATAATATGAGTTAGATTGATAATAATAAGAGTAATAAGTATAGTAATTGTCGTTCTATCGATCATATAAGCATAATATGGCTAATAATATGAGTTAGATTGATAATAATAGGAGTAATGAGTATAGTGATTGTAGTTCTATCGATCGTATCTGCATAATATGGTTAATAATATGAGTTAGATTCATAACAATAAGAGTAATAAGTATAGTAATTGTCGGTCTATCGATCATTTAAGCATAATATGGCTAATAATATGAGTTAGGTTGATAATAATAAGAGTAATAAGTATAGTAAATGTCGTGCTATCGATCATATCTGCATAATATTGTTAATAATATGAGTTAGATTGATAATAGTGAGTGTAATAAGTACAGTAATTGTCGTTCTATCGATCATATCTGCATAATATGGCTAATAATATGAGTTAGATTGATAATAATAAGAGTAATAAGTATAGTAATTGTCGTTCTATCGATCATATAAGCATAATATGGCTAATAATATGAGTTAGATCGATAATGATAAGAGTAATAAGTACAGTAATTGTCGTTCTATCGATCATATAAGCATAATATGGCTAATAATATGAGTTAGATTGATAATAATAATAGTAATAAGTATAGTGATTGTCGTTCTATCGATCAAATTAGCATAATATGGTTAATAATATGAGTTAGATTGATAACAGTGTGTGTAATAAGTATAGTAATTGTCGTTCTGTCGATCATATAAGCATAATATGGCTAATAATATGAGTTAGATCGATAATGATATGAGTAATAAGTATAGTAATTGTCGTTCTATCGATCATATCTGCATAATATGGTTAATAATATAAGTTAGATTCATAATAATAAGAGCAATAAGTATAGTAATTGTCGTTCTATCGATCATTTAAGCATAATATGGCTAATAATATGAGTTAGGTTGATAAAAATAAGAATAATAAGTATAGTAATTGTCGTTCTATCGATCATATAAGCATAATATGGCTAATAATATGAGTTAGGTTGATAATAATAGGAGTAATAAGTATAGTAAATGTCGTGCTATCGATCATATCTGCATAATATGGTTAATAATATGAGTTAGATTAATAATAGTGAGTGTAATAAGTATAGTAATTGTCGTTCTATCGATCATATTAGCATAATATGGTTAATAATATGAGTTAGATTAATAATAATAAGAGTAATAAGTACAGTAATTGTCGTTCTATCGATCATATAAGCATAATATGGTTAATAATATGAGTTAGATTGATAATAATGAGAGTAATAAGTATAGTAATTGTCGTTCTATCGATTATATAAGCATAATATGGCTAATAATATGAGTTAGATCGATAATGGTAAGAGTAGTAAGTACAGTAATTGTCGTTCTATCGATCATATATGCATAATATAGCTAATAATATGAGTAAGATTGATAATAATAATAGTAATAAGTATAGTAATTGTCGTTCTATCGATCATTTAAGCATAATATGGCTAATAATATGAGTTAAATTGATAATAATAACAGTAATAAGTACAGTAATTGTCGTTCTATCGATAATATAAGCATAATTTGGCTAATAGTATGAGTTAGATCGATAATAATAAGAGTAGTGAGTACAGTAATTGTCGTTCTTTCGATCATATAAGCATAATATGGCTAAGAATATGAGATAGATTGATAATAATAAGAGTAATAAGTATAGTAATTGTCGTTCTATCGATCATTTAAGCATAATACGGCTAATAATATGAGTTAGGTTGATAAAAATAAGAATAATAAGTATAGTAATTGTCGTTCTATCGATCATATCTGCATAATATGGTTAATAATATGAGTTAGATTCATAATAATAAGAGCAATAAGTATAGTAATTGTCGTTCTATCGATCATTTAAGCATAATATGGCTAATAATATGAGTTAGGTTGATAAAAATAAGAATAATAAGTATAGTAATTGTCGTTCTATCGATCATATAAGCATAATATGGCTAATAATATGAGTTAGGTTGATAATAATAGGAGTAATAAGTATAGTAAATGTCGTGCTATCGATCATATCTGCATAATATGGTTAATAATATGAGTTAGATTAATAATAGTGAGTGTAATAAGTATAGTAACTGTCGTTCTATCGATCATATAAGCATAATATGGTTAATAATATGAGTTAGATTGATAATAATAAGAGTAATAAGTATAGTAATTGTCGTTCTATCGATCATATAAGCATAATATGGCTAATAATATGAGTTAGATTGATAATAATAGGAGTAATGAGTATAGTGATTGTAGTTCTATCGATCGTATCTGCATAATATGGTTAATAATATGAGTTAGATTCATAACAATAAGAGTAATAAGTATAGTAATTGTCGGTCTATCGATCATTTAAGCATAATATGGCTAATAATATGAGTTAGGTTGATAATAATAAGAGTAATAAGTATAGTAAATGTCGTGCTATCGATCATATCTGCATAATATTGTTAATAATATGAGTTAGATTGATAATAGTGAGTGTAATAAGTATAGTAATTGTCGTTCTATCGATCATATCTGCATAATATGGCTAATAATATGAGTTAGATTGATAATAATAAGAGTAATAAGTATAGTAATTGTCGTTCTATCGATCATATAAGCATAATATGGCTAATAATATGAGTTAGATCGATAATGATAAGAGTAATAAGTACAGTAATTGTCGTTCTATCGATCATATAAGCATAATATGGCTAATAATATGAGTTAGATTGATAATAATAATAGTAATAAGTATAGTGATTGTCGTTCTATCGATCAAATTAGCATAATATGGTTAATAATATGAGTTAGATTGATAACAGTGTGTGTAATAAGTATAGTAATTGTCGTTCTGTCGATCATATAAGCATAATATGGCTAATAATATGAGTTAGATCGATAATGATATGAGTAATAAGTATAGTAATTGTCGTTCTATCGATCATATCTGCATAATATGGTTAATAATATAAGTTAGATTCATAATAATAAGAGCAATAAGTATAGTAATTGTCGTTCTATCGATCATTTAAGCATAATATGGCTAATAATATGAGTTAGGTTGATAAAAATAAGAATAATAAGTATAGTAATTGTCGTTCTATCGATCATATAAGCATAATATGGCTAATAATATGAGTTAGGTTGATAATAATAGGAGTAATAAGTATAGTAAATGTCGTGCTATCGATCATATCTGCATAATATGGTTAATAATATGAGTTAGATTAATAATAGTGAGTGTAATAAGTATAGTAATTGTCGTTCTATCGATCATATTAGCATAATATGGTTAATAATATGAGTTAGATTAATAATAATAAGAGTAATAAGTACAGTAATTGTCGTTCTATCGATCATATAAGCATAATATGGTTAATAATATGAGTTAGATTGATAATAATGAGAGTAATAAGTATAGTAATTGTCGTTCTATCGATTATATAAGCATAATATGGCTAATAATATGAGTTAGATCGATAATGGTAAGAGTAGTAAGTACAGTAATTGTCGTTCTATCGATCATATATGCATAATATAGCTAATAATATGAGTAAGATTGATAATAATAATAGTAATAAGTATAGTAATTGTCGTTCTATCGATCATTTAAGCATAATATGGCTAATAATATGAGTTAAATTGATAATAATAACAGTAATAAGTACAGTAATTGTCGTTCTATCGATAATATAAGCATAATTTGGCTAATAGTATGAGTTAGATCGATAATAATAAGAGTAGTGAGTACAGTAATTGTCGTTCTTTCGATCATATAAGCATAATATGGCTAAGAATATGAGATAGATTGATAATAATAAGAGTAATAAGTATAGTAATTGTCGTTCTATCGATCATTTAAGCATAATACGGCTAATAATATGAGTTAGGTTGATAAAAATAAGAATAATAAGTATAGTAATTGTCGTTCTATCGATCATATCTGCATAATATGGTTAATAATATGAGTTAGATTCATAATAATAAGAGCAATAAGTATAGTAATTGTCGTTCTATCGATCATTTAAGCATAATATGGCTAATAATATGAGTTAGGTTGATAAAAATAAGAATAATAAGTATAGTAATTGTCGTTCTATCGATCATATAAGCATAATATGGCTAATAATATGAGTTAGGTTGATAATAATAGGAGTAATAAGTATAGTAAATGTCGTGCTATCGATCATATCTGCATAATATGGTTAATAATATGAGTTAGATTAATAATAGTGAGTGTAATAAGTATAGTAATTGTCGTTCTATCGATCATATTAGCATAATATGGTTAATAATATGAGTTAGATTAATAATAATAAGAGTAATAAGTACAGTAATTGTCGTTCTATCGATCATATAAGCATAATATGGTTAATAATATGAGTTAGATTGATAACAGTAAGAGTAATAAGTACAGTAATTGTCGTTCTATCGATAATATAAGCATAATATGGCTAATAATATGAGTTAGATCGATAATGATATGAGTAATAAGTACAGTAATTGTCGTTCTATCGATCATTTAAGCATAATACGGCTAATGATATGAGTTAGGTTGATAATAATAGGAGTATTAAGTATAGTAAATGTCGTGCTATCGATCATATCTGCATAATATGGTTAATAATATGAGTTAGATTGATAAGAATAAGAGTAATAAGTACAGTAATTGTCGTTCTATCGATAATATAAGCATAATGTGGCTAATAATATGAGTTAGATCGATAATGATATGAGTAATAAGTACAGTAATTGTCGTTCTATCGATCATATAAGCATAATATGGCTAATAATATGAGTTAGATTGATAATAGTATGAGTAATAGGTATAGTAATTGTCGTTCTATCGATCATATAAGCATAATATGGCTAATAATATGAGTTAGATTGATAATAGTAAGTGTAATAAGTACAGTAATTGTCGTTCTGTCGATCATATAAGCATAATATGGCTAATAATATGAGTTAGATTGATAATAATAACAGTAATAAGTACATTAATTGTCGTTCTATCGATAATATAAGCATAATATGGCTAATAATATGAGTTAGGTTGATAATAATAAGAGTAATAAGTATAGTAATTGTCGTTCTATCGATCATTTAAGCATAATATGGCTGGTAATATGAGTTAGATTGATAATAATAAGAGTAACAAGTATAGTAATTGTCGTTCTATCGATCATATAAGCATAATATGGCTAATAATATGAGTTAGATTGATAATAATAAGAGTAATAAGTATAGTAATTGTCGTTCTATCGATCATTTAATCATAATATGGCTAGTAATATAAGTTAGATTGATAATAATAAGAGTAATAAGTATAGTAACTGTCGTTCTATCGATCATATAAGCATAATATGGTTAATAATATGAGTTAGATTGATAATAATAAGAGTAATAAGTATAGTAATTGTCGTTCTATCGATCATATAAGCATAATATGGCTAATAATATGAGTTTATGTTGATAATAATAAGAGTAATAAGTATAGTAATTGTCGTTCTATCGATCATTTAAGCATAATATGGCTGGTAATATGAGTTAGATTGATAATAATAAGAGTAACAAGTATAGTAATTGTCGTTCTATCGATCATATAAGCATAATATGGCTAATAATATGAGTTAGATTGATAATAATAAGAGTAATGAGTATAGTAATTGTAGTTCTATCGATCATATCTGCATAATATGGTTAGTAATATGAGTCAGATTCATAATAATAAGAGTAATAAGTATAGTAATTGTCGTCCTATCGATCATTTAAGCATAATACGGCTAATAATATGAGTTAGGTTGATAAAAATAAGAATAATAAGTATAGTAATTGTCGTTCTGTCGACCATATAAGCATAATATGGCTAATAATATGAGTTAGATTGATAATAATAAGAGTAATAAGTATAGTAATTGTCGTTCTATCGATCATTTAACCATAATGCGGCTAATAATATGAGTTAGATTGATAATAATAAGAGTAATAAGTATAGTGATTGTCGTTCTATCGATCAAATTAGCATAATATGGTTAATAATATGAGTTAGATTGATAACAGTGTGTGTAATAAGTATAGTAATTGTCGTTCTGTCGATCATATAAGCATAATATGGCTAATAATATGAGTTAGATCGATAATGATATGAGTAATAAGTATAGTAATTGTCGTTCTATCGATCATATCTGCATAATATGGTTAATAATATAAGTTAGATTCATAATAATAAGAGCAATAAGTATAGTAATTGTCGTTCTATCGATCATTTAAGCATAATATGGCTCATAATATGAGTTAGGTTGATAAAAAAAAAGAATAATAAGTATAGTAATTGTCGTTCTATCGATCATATTAGCATAATATGGTTAATAATATGAGTTAGATTAATAATAATAAGAGTAATAAGTACAGTAATTGTCGTTCTATCGATCATATAAGCATAATATGGTTAATAATATGAGTTAGATTGATAACAATAAGAGTAATAAGTACAGTAATTGTCGTTCTATCGATAATATAAGCATAATATGGCTAATAATATGAGTTAGATCGATAATGATATGAGTAATAAGTACAGTAATTGTCGTTCTATCGATCACTTAAGGATAATATGGCTAGTAATATGAGTTAGATTGATAATAATAAGAGTAATAAGTATAGTAATTGTCGTTCTATCGATCATTTAGGCATAATATGGCTAATAATATGAGTTAGGTAGATAAAAATAAGAATAATAAGTATAGTAATTGTCGTTCTATCGATCATACAAGCATAATATGGTTAATAATATGAGTTAGATTGATAATAATAAGAGTAATAAGTATAGTAATTGTCGTTCTATCGATCATATAAGCATAATATGGCTAATAATATGAGTAAGATTGATAATAATAATAGTAATAAGTGTAGTAATTGTCGTTCTATCGATCATATCTGCATAATATGGCTAATAATATGAGTTAGATTGATAATAATAAGAGTAATAAGTATAGTAACTGTCGTTCTATCGATCATATAAGCATAGTATGGCTAATAATATGAGTTAGATTGACAATAATAAGAGTAATGGGTATAGTAATTGTAGTTCTATCGATCATATAAGCATAATATGGCTAATAATATGAGTTAGATCGATAATGGTAAGAGTAGTAAGTACAGTAATTGTCGTTCTATCGATCATATATGCATAATATAGCTAATAATATGAGTAAGATTGATAATAATAATAGTAATAAGTATAGTAATTGTCGTTCTATCGATCATTTAAGCATAATATGGCTAATAATATGAGTTAAATTGATAATAATAACAGTAATAAGTACAGTAATTGTCGTTCTATCGATAATATAAGCATAATTTGGCTAATAGTATGAGTTAGATCGATAATAATAAGAGTAGTGAGTACAGTAATTGTCGTTCTGTCGATCATATAAGCATAATATGGGTAATAATATGAGTTAGATTGATAATAATGAGAGTAATAAGTATAGTAATTGTCGTTCTATCGATCATTTAAGCATAATACGGCTAATGATATGAGTTAGGTTGATAATAATAGGAGTATTAAGTATAGTAAATGTCGTGCTATCGATCATATCTGCATAATATGGTTAATAATATGAGTTAGATTGATAAGAATAAGAGTAATAAGTACAGTAATTGTCGTTCTATCGATAATATAAGCATAATATGGCTAATAATATGAGTTAGATCGATAATGATATGAGTAATAAGTACAGTAATTGTCGTTCTATCGATCATATAAGCATAATATGGCTAATAATATGAGTTAGATTGATAATAGTATGAGTAATAGGTATAGTAATTGTCGTTCTATCGATCATATAAGCATAATATGGCTAATAATATGAGTTAGGTTGATAATAGTAAGTGTAATAAGTACAGTAATTGTCGTTCTGTCGATCATATAAGCATAATATGGCTAATAATATGAGTTAGATTGATAATAATAACAGTAATAAGTACATTAATTGTCGTTCTATCGATAATATAAGCATAATATGGCTAATAATATGAGTTAGGTTGATAATAATAAGAGTAATAAGTACAGTAATTGTCGTTCTATCGATCATTTAAGCATAATATGGCTGGTAATATGAGTTAGATTGATAATAATAAGAGTAACAAGTATAGTAATTGTCGTTCTATCGATCATATAAGCATAATATGGCTAATAATATGAGTTAGATTGATAATTGTGAGTGTAATAAGTACAGTAATTGTCGTTCTATCGATCATTTAAGTATAATATGGCTAATAATATGAGTTAGGTTGATAAAAATAAGAATAATAAGTATAGTAATTGTCGTTCTGTCGACCATATAAGCATAATATGGCTAATAATATGAGTTAGATTGATAATAATAAGAGTAATAAGTATAGTAATTGTCGTTCTATCGATCATTTAACCATAATACGGCTAATAATATGAGTTAGATTGATAATAATAAGAGTAATAAGTATAGTGATTGTCGTTCTATCGATCAAATTAGCATAATATGGTTAATAATATGAGTTAGATTGATAACAGTGTGTGTAATAAGTATAGTAATTGTCGTTCTGTCGATCATATAAGCATAATATGGCTAATAATATGAGTTAGATCGATAATGATATGAGTAATAAGTATAGTAATTGTCGTTCTATCGATCATATCTGCATAATATGGTTAATAATATAAGTTAGATTCATAATAATAAGAGCAATAAGTATAGTAATTGTCGTTCTATCGATCATTTAAGCATAATATGGCTCATAATATGAGTTAGGTTGATAAAAATAAGAATAATAAGTATAGTAATTGTCGTTCTATCGATCATATTAGCATAATATGGTTAATAATATGAGTTAGATTAATAATAATAAGAGTAATAAGTACAGTAATTGTCGTTCTATCGATCATATAAGCATAATATGGTTAATAATATGAGTTAGATTGATAACAATAAGAGTAATAAGTACAGTAATTGTCGTTCTATCGATAATATAAGCATAATATGGCTAATAATATGAGTTAGATCGATAATGATATGAGTAATAAGTACAGTAATTGTCGTTCTATCGATCACTTAAGGATAATATGGCTAGTAATATGAGTTAGATTGATAATAATAAGAGTAATAAGTATAGTAATTGTCGTTCTATCGATCATTTAGGCATAATATGGCTAATAATATGAGTTAGGTAGATAAAAATAAGAATAATAAGTATAGTAATTGTCGTTCTATCGATCATACAAGCATAATATGGTTAATAATATGAGTTAGATTGATAATAATAAGAGTAATAAGTATAGTAATTGTCGTTCTATCGATCATATAAGCATAATATGGCTAATAATATGAGTAAGATTGATAATAATAATAGTAATAAGTGTAGTAATTGTCGTTCTATCGATCATATCTGCATAATATGGCTAATAATATGAGTTAGATTGATAATAATAAGAGTAATAAGTATAGTAACTGTCGTTCTATCGATCATATAAGCATAGTATGGCTAATAATATGAGTTAGATTGACAATAATAAGAGTAATGGGTATAGTAATTGTAGTTCTATCGATCATATAAGCATAATATGGCTAATAATATGAGTTAGATCGATAATGGTAAGAGTAGTAAGTACAGTAATTGTCGTTCTATCGATCATATATGCATAATATAGCTAATAATATGAGTAAGATTGATTATAATAATAGTAATAAGTATAGTAATTGTCGTTCTATCGATCATTTAAGCATAATATGGCTAATAATATGAGTTAGATCGATAATGATATGAGTAATAAGTACAGTAATTGTCGTTCTATCGATCATATAAGCATAATATGGCTAATAATATGAGTTAGATTGATAATAGTATGAGTAATAGGTATAGTAATTGTCGTTCTATCGATCATATAAGCATAATATGGCTAATAATATGAGTTAGGTTGATAATAGTAAGTGTAATAAGTACAGTAATTGTCGTTCTGTCGATCATATAAGCATAATATGGCTAATAATATGAGTTAGATCGATAATGATATGAGTAATAAGTATAGTAATTGTCGTTCTATCGATCATTTAAGCATAATATGGCTGGTAATATGAGTTAGATTGATAATAATAAGAGTAACAAGTATAGTAATTGTCGTTCTATCGATCATATAAGCATAATATGGCTAATAATATGAGTTAGATTGATAATAATAAGAGTAATAAGTATAGTAATTGTCGTTCTATCGATCATTTAATCATAATATGGCTAGTAATATAAGTTAGATTGATAATAATAAGAGTAATAAGTATAGTAACTGTCGTTCTATCGATCATATAAGCATAATATGGTTAATAATATGAGTTAGATTGATAATAATAAGAGTAATAGGTATAGTAATTGTCGTTCTATCGATCATATAAGCATAATATGCCTAGTAATATGAGTTTATGTTGATAATAATAAGAGTAATAAGTATAGTAAATGTCGTGCTATCGATCATATCTGCATAATATTGTTAATAATATGAGTTAGATTGATAATAGTGAGTGTAATAAGTACAGTAATTGTCGTTCTGTCGATCATATAAGCATAATATGGCTAATAATATGAGTTAGATCGATAATGATATGAGTAATAAGTATAGTAATTGTCGTTCTATCGATCATATCTGCATAATATGGTTAATAATATGAGTTAGATTCATAATAATAAGAGCAATAAGTATAGTAATTGTCGTTCTATCGATCATTTAAGCATAATATGGCTAATAATATGAGTTATGTTGATAAAAATAAGAATAATAAGTATAGTAATTGTCGTTCTATCGATCATATAAGCATAATATGGCTAATAATATGAGTTAGATCGATAATGATATGAGTAATAAGTACAGTAATTGTCGTTCTATCGATCATATAAGCATAATATGGTTAATAATATGAGTTAGATTGATAACAATAAGAGTAATAAGTACAGTAATTGTCGTTCTATCGATAATATAAGCATAATATGGCTAATAATATGAGTTAGATCGATAATGATATGAGTAATAAGTACAGTAATTGTCGTTCTATCGATCATTTAAGCATAATATGGCTAGTAATATGAGTTAGATTGATAATAATAAGAGTAATAAGTATAGTAATTGTCGTTCTATCGATCATTTAAGCATAATATGGCTAATAATATGAGTTAGGTAGATAAAAATAAGAATAATAAGTATAGTAATTGTCGTTCTATCGATCATACAAGCATAATATGGTTAATAATATGAGTTAGATTGATAATAATAAGAGTAATAAGTATAGTAATTGTCGTTCTATCGATCATATAAGCATAATATGGCTAATAATATGAGTAAGATTGATAATAATAATAGTAATAAGTGTAGTAATTGTCGTTCTATCGACCATATCTGCATAATATGGCTAATAATATGAGTTAGATTGATAATAATAAGAGTAATAAGTATAGTAATTGTCGTTCTATCGATCATATAAGCATAATATGGCTAATAATATGAGTTAGATTGACAATAATAAGAGTAATGGGTATAGTAATTGTAGTTCTATCGATCATATCTGCATAATATGGTTAATAATATGAGTTAGATTCATAATAATAAGAGTAATAAGTATAGTAATTGTCGTTCTATCGATCATTTAAGCATAATATGGCTAATAATATGAGTTAGATTGATAATAATAACAGTAATAAGTACAGTAATTGTCGCTCTATCGATAATATAAGCATAATATGGCTAATAATATGAGTTAGATCGATAATGATAAGAGTAATAAGTACAGTAATTGTCGTTCTATCGATCAAATATGCATAATATAGCTAATAATATGAGTAAGATTGATAATAATAATAGTAATAAGTATAGTAATTGTCGTTCTATCGATCATTTAAGCATAATATGGCTAATAATATGAGTTAAATTGATAATAATAACAGTAATAAGTACAGTAATTGTCGTTCTATCGATAATATAAGCATAATTTGGCTAATAGTATGAGTTAGATCGATAATAATAAGAGTAGTGAGTACAGTAATTGTCGTTCTATCGATCATATAAGCATAATATGGCTAAGAATATGAGATAGATTGATAATAATAAGAGTAATAAGTATAGTAATTGTCGTTCTATCGATCATTTAAGCATAATGTGGCTGGTAATATGAGTTAGATTGATAATAATAAGAGTAACAAGTATAATAATTGTCGTTCTATCGATCATATAAGCATAATATGGCTAATAATATGAGTTAGATTGATAATAATAAGAGTAATGAGTATAGTAATTGTAGTTCTATCGATCATATCAGCATAATATGGTTAGTAATATGAGTCAGATTCATAATAATAAGAGTAATAAGTATAGTGATTGTCGTTCTATCGATCAAATTAGCATAATATGGTTAATAATATGAGTTAGATTGATAACAGTGTGTGTAATAAGTATAGTAATTGTCGTTCTGTCGATCATATAAGCATAATATGGCTAATAATATGAGTTAGATCGATAATGATATGAGTAATAAGTATAGTAATTGTCGTTCTATCGATCATTTAAGCATAATACGGCTAATAATATGAGTTAGATTGATAATAATAAGAGTAATAAGTATAGTGATTGTCGTTCTATCGATCATTTAAGCATAATATGGCTAATAATATGAGTTAGGTTGATAATAATAAGAATACTAAGTATAGTAATTGTCGTTCTATCGATCATTTAAGCATAATACGGCTAATAATATGAGTTAGATTGATAATAATAAGAGTAATAAGTATAGTGATTGTCGTTCTATCGATCAAATTAGCATAATATGGCTAATAATATGAGTTAGATTGATAACAGTGTGTGTAATAAGTATAGTAATTGTCGTTCTGTCGATCATATAAGCATAATATGGCTAATAATATGAGTTAGATCGATAATGATATGAGTAATAAGTACAGTAATTGTCGTTCTATCGATCACTTAAGGATAATATGGCTAGTAATATGAGTTAGATTGATAATAATAAGAGTAATAAGTATAGTAATTGTCGTTCTATCGATCATTTAGGCATAATATGGCTAATAATATGAGTTAGGTAGATAAAAATAAGAATAATAAGTATAGTAATTGTCGTTCTATCGATCATACAAGCATAATATGGTTAATAATATAAGTTAGATTCATAATAATAAGAGCAATAAGTATAGTAATTGTCGTTCTATCGATCATTTAAGCATAATATGGCTCATAATATGAGTTAGGTTGATAAAAATAAGAATAATAAGTATAGTAATTGTCGTTCTATCGATCATATTAGCATAATATGGTTAATAATATGAGTTAGATTAATAATAATAAGAGTAATAAGTACAGTAATTGTCGTTCTATCGATCATATAAGCATAATATGGTTAATAATATGAGTTAGATTGATAACAATAAGAGTAATAAGTACAGTAATTGTCGTTCTATCGATAATATAAGCATAATATGGCTAATAATATGAGTTAGATCGATAATGATATGAGTAATAAGTACAGTAATTGTCGTTCTATCGATCACTTAAGGATAATATGGCTAGTAATATGAGTTAGATTGATAATAATAAGAGTAATAAGTATAGTAATTGTCGTTCTATCGATCATTTAGGCATAATATGGCTAATAATATGAGTTAGGTAGATAAAAATAAGAATAATAAGTATAGTAATTGTCGTTCTATCGATCATACAAGCATAATATGGTTAATAATATGAGTTAGATTGATAATAATAAGAGTAATAAGTATAGTAATTGTCGTTCTATCGATCAGATAAGCATAATATGGCTAATAATATGAGTAAGATTGATAATAATAATAGTAATATGTGTAGTAATTGTCGTTCTATCGATCATATCTGCATAATATGGCTAATAATATGAGTTAGATTGATAATAATAAGAGTAATAAGTATAGTAACTGTCGTTCTATCGATCATATAAGCATAGTATGGCTAATAATATGAGTTAGATTGACAATAATAAGAGTAATGGGTATAGTAATTGTAGTTCTATCGATCATATAAGCATAATATGGCTAATAATATGAGTTAGATCGATAATGGTAAGAGTAGTAAGTACAGTAATTGTCGTTCTATCGATCATATATGCATAATATAGCTAATAATATGAGTAAGATTGATTATAATAATAGTAATAAGTATAGTAATTGTCGTTCTATCGATCATTTAAGCATAATATGGCTAATAATATGAGTTAGATCGATAATGATATGAGTAATAAGTACAGTAATTGTCGTTCTATCGATCATATAAGCATAATATGGCTAATAATATGAGTTAGATTGATAATAGTATGAGTAATAGGTATAGTAATTGTCGTTCTATCGATCATATAAGCATAATATGGCTAATAATATGAGTTAGGTTGATAATAGTAAGTGTAATAAGTACAGTAATTGTCGTTCTGTCGATCATATAAGCATAATATGGCTAATAATATGAGTTAGATCGATAATGATATGAGTAATAAGTATAGTAATTGTCGTTCTATCGATCATATCTGCATAATATGGTTAATAATATGAGTTAGATTCATAATAATAAGAGCAATAAGTATAGTAATTGTCGTTCTATCGATCATTTAAGCATAATATGGCTAATAATATGAGTTAGGTTGATAAAAATAAGAATACTAAGTATAGTAATTGTCGTTCTGTCGACCATATAAGCATAATATGGCTAATAATATGAGTTAGATTGATAATAATAAGAGTAATAAGTATAGTAATTGTCGTTCTATCGATCATTTAAGCATAATACGGCTAATAATATGAGTTAGATTGATAATAATAAGAGTAATAAGTATAGTGATTGTCGTTCTATCGATCAAATTAGCATAATATGGCTAATAATATGAGTTAGATTGATAACAGTGTGTGTAATAAGTATAGTAATTGTCGTTCTGTCGATCATATAAGCATAATATGGCTAATAATATGAGTTAGATCGATAATGATATGAGTAATAAGTACAGTAATTGTCGTTCTATCGATCACTTAAGGATAATATGGCTAGTAATATGAGTTAGATTGATAATAATAAGAGTAATAAGTATAGTAATTGTCGTTCTATCGATCATTTAGGCATAATATGGCTAATAATATGAGTTAGGTAGATAAAAATAAGAATAATAAGTATAGTAATTGTCGTTCTATCGATCATACAAGCATAATATGGTTAATAATATAAGTTAGATTCATAATAATAAGAGCAATAAGTATAGTAATTGTCGTTCTATCGATCATTTAAGCATAATATGGCTCATAATATGAGTTAGGTTGATAAAAATAAGAATAATAAGTATAGTAATTGTCGTTCTATCGATCATATTAGCATAATATGGTTAATAATATGAGTTAGATTAATAATAATAAGAGTAATAAGTACAGTAATTGTCGTTCTATCGATCATATAAGCATAATATGGTTAATAATATGAGTTAGATTGATAACAATAAGAGTAATAAGTACAGTAATTGTCGTTCTATCGATAATATAAGCATAATATGGCTAATAATATGAGTTAGATCGATAATGATATTAGTAATAAGTACAGTAATTGTCGTTCTATCGATCACTTAAGGATAATATGGCTAGTAATATGAGTTAGATTGATAATAATAAGAGTAATAAGTATAGTAATTGTCGTTCTATCGATCATTTAGGCATAATATGGCTAATAATATGAGTTAGGTAGATAAAAATAAGAATAATAAGTATAGTAATTGTCGTTCTATCGATCATACAAGCATAATATGGTTAATAATATGAGTTAGATTGATAATAATAAGAGTAATAAGTATAGTAATTGTCGTTCTATCGATCAGATAAGCATAATATGGCTAATAATATGAGTAAGATTGATAATAATAATAGTAATATGTGTAGTAATTGTCGTTCTATCGATCATATCTGCATAATATGGCTAATAATATGAGTTAGATTGATAATAATAAGAGTAATAAGTATAGTAACTGTCGTTCTATCGATCATATAAGCATAGTATGGCTAATAATATGAGTTAGATTGACAATAATAAGAGTAATGGGTATAGTAATTGTAGTTCTATCGATCATATAAGCATAATATGGCTAATAATATGAGTTAGATCGATAATGGTAAGAGTAGTAAGTACAGTAATTGTCGTTCTATCGATCATATATGCATAATATAGCTAATAATATGAGTAAGATTGATTATAATAATAGTAATAAGTATAGTAATTGTCGTTCTATCGATCATTTAAGCATAATATGGCTAATAATATGAGTTAGATCGATAATGATATGAGTAATAAGTACAGTAATTGTCGTTCTATCGATCATATAAGCATAATATGGCTAATAATATGAGTTAGATTGATAATAGTATGAGTAATAGGTATAGTAATTGTCGTTCTATCGATCATATAAGCATAATATGGCTAATAATATGAGTTAGGTTGATAATAGTAAGTGTAATAAGTACAGTAATTGTCGTTCTGTCGATCATATAAGCATAATATGGCTAATAATATGAGTTAGATTGATAATAATAACAGTAATAAGTACATTAATTGTCGTTCTATCGATAATATAAGCATAATATGGCTAATAATATGAGTTAGGTTGATAATAATAAGAGTAATAAGTATAGTAATTGTCGTTCTATCGATCATTTAAGCATAATATGGCTGGTAATATGAGTTAGATTGATAATAATAAGAGTGACAAGTATAGTAATTGTCGTTCTATCGATCATATAAGCATAATATGGCTAATAATATGAGTTAGATTGATAATAATAAGAGTAATAAGTATAGTAATTGTCGTTCTATCGATCATTTAATCATAATATGGCTAGTAATATAAGTTATATTGATAATAATAAGAGTAATAAGTATAGTAACTGTCGTTCTATCGATCATATAAGCATAATATGCCTAATAATATGAGTTTATGTTGATAATAATAAGAGTAATAAGTATAGTAAATGTCGTGCTATCGATCATATTAGCATAATATGGTTAATAATATGAGTTAGATTGATAATAGTGAGTGTAATAAGTACAGTAATTGTCGTTCTATCGATCATTTAAGTATAATATGGCTAATAATATGAGTTAGGTTGATAAAAATAAGAATACTAAGTATAGTAATTGTCGTTCTGTCGACCATATAAGCATAATATGGCTAATAATATGAGTTAGATTGATAATAATAAGAGTAATAAGTATAGTAATTGTCGTTCTATCGATCATTTAAGCATAATACGGCTAATAATATGAGTTAGATTGATAATAATAAGAGTAATAAGTATAGTGATTGTGGTTCTATCGATCAAATTAGCATAATATGGTTAATAATATGAGTTAGATTGATAACAGTGTGTGTAATAAGTATAGTAATTGTCGTTCTGTCGATCATATAAGCATAATATGGCTAATAATATGAGTTAGATTGATAATAATAAGAGTAATAAGTATAGTAACTGTCGTTCTATCGATCATATAAGCATAGTATGGCTAATAATATGAGTTAGATTGACAATAATAAGAGTAATGGGTATAGTAATTGTAGTTCTATCGATCATATAAGCATAATATGGCTAATAATATGAGTTAGATCGATAATGGTAAGAGTAGTAAGTACAGTAATTGTCGTTCTATCGATCATATATGCATAATATAGCTAATAATATGAGTAAGATTGATTATAATAATAGTAATAAGTATAGTAATTGTCGTTCTATCGATCATTTAAGCATAATATGGCTAATAATATGAGTTAGATCGATAATGATATGAGTAATAAGTACAGTAATTGTCGTTCTATCGATCATATAAGCATAATATGGCTAATAATATGAGTTAGATTGATAATAGTATGAGTAATAGGTATAGTAATTGTCGTTCTATCGATCATATAAGCATAATATGGTTAATAATATGAGTTAGATTGATAACAATAAGAGTAATAAGTACAGTAATTGTCGTTCTATCGATAATATAAGCATAATATGGCTAATAATATGAGTTAGATCGATAATGATATGAGTAATAAGTATAGTAATTGTCGTTCTATCGATCATATAAGCATAATATGGCTAATAATATGAGTAAGATTGATAATAATAATAGTAATAAGTGTAGTAATTGTCGTTCTATCGACCATATCTGCATAATATGGCTAATAATATGAGTTAGATTGATAATAATAAGAGTAATAAGTATAGTAATTGTCGTTCTATCGATCATATAAGCATAATATGGCTAATAATATGAGTTAGATTGACAATAATAAGAGTAATGGGTATAGTAATTGTAGTACTATGGATCATATCTGCATAATATGGTTAATAATATGAGTTAGATTCATAATAATAAGAGTAATAAGTATAGTAATTGTCGTTCTATCGATCATTTAAGCATAATATGGCTAATAATATGAGTTAGATTGATAATAATGAGAGTAATAAGTATAGTAATTGTCGTTCTATCGATCATTTAAGCATAATATGGCTAATAATATGAGTTAGATTGATAATAATAACAGTAATAAGTACAGTAATTGTCGCTCTATCGATAATATAAGCATAATATGGCTAATAATATGAGTTAGATCGATAATGATAAGAGTAATAAGTACAGTAATTGTCGTTCTATCGATCAAATATGCATAATATAGCTAATAATATGAGTAAGATTGATAATAATAATAGTAATAAGTATAGTAATTGTCGTTCTATCGATCATTTAAGCATAATATGGCTAATAATATGAGTTAAATTGATAATAATAACAGTAATAAGTACAGTAATTGTCGTTCTATCGATAATATAAGCATAATTTGGCTAATAGTATGAGTTAGATCGATAATAATAAGAGTAGTGAGTACAGTAATTGTCGTTCTATCGATCATATAAGCATAATATGGCTAAGAATATGAGATAGATTGATAATAATAAGAGTAATAAGTATAGTAATTGTCGTTCTATCGATCATTTAAGCATAATATGGCTGGTAATATGAGTTAGATTGATAATAATAAGAGTAACAAGTATAATAATTGTCGTTCTATCGATCATATAAGCATAATATGGCTAATAATATGAGTTAGATTGATAATAATAAGAGTAATGAGTATAGTAATTGTAGTTCTATCGATCATATCTGCATAATATGGTTAGTAATATGAGTCAGATTCATAATAATAAGAGTAATAAGTATAGTGATTGTCGTTCTATCGATTAAATTAGCATAATATGGTTAATAATATGAGTTAGATTGATAACAGTGTGTGTAATAAGTATAGTAATTGTCGTTCTGTCGATCATATAAGCATAATATGGCTAATAATATGAGTTAGATCGATAATGATATGAGTAATAAGTATAGTAATTGTCGTTCTATCGATCATATCTGCATAATATGGTTAATAATATGAGTTAGATTCATAATAATAAGAGCAATAAGTATAGTAATTGTCGTTCTATCGATCATTTAAGCATAATATGGCTAATAATATGAGTTAGGTTGATAAAAATAAGAATACTAAGTATAGTAATTGTCGTTCTGTCGACCATATAAGCATAATATGGCTAATAATATGAGTTAGATTGATAATAATAAGAGTAATAAGTATAGTAATTGTCGTTCTATCGATCATTTAAGCATAATACGGCTAATAATATGAGTTAGATTGATAATAATAAGAGTAATAAGTATAGTGATTGTCGTTCTATCGATCAAATTAGCATAATATGGCTAATAATATGAGTTAGATTGATAACAGTGTGTGTAATAAGTATAGTAATTGTCGTTCTGTCGA
Organism: Megachile rotundata; assembly: GCF_050947335.1. NCBI lineage: Eukaryota > Metazoa > Arthropoda > Insecta > Hymenoptera > Megachilidae > Megachile > Megachile rotundata. The sequence goes on along the minus strand of NW_027473480.1, from coordinate 183,396 downwards.
TCATATAAGCATAATATGGCTAATAATATGAGTTAGATCGATAATAATAAGAGTAATAAGTATAGTAATTGTCGTTCTATCGATTAAATTAGCATAATATGGTTAATAATATGAGTTAGATTGATAACAGTGTGTGTAATAAGTATAGTAATTGTCGTTCTGTCGATCATATAAGCATAATATGGCTAATAATATGAGTTAGATCGATAATGATATGAGTAATAAGTATAGTAATTGTCGTTCTATCGATCATATCTGCATAATATGGTTAATAATATGAGTTAGATTCATAATAATAAGAGCAATAAGTATAGTAATTGTCGTTCTATCGATCATTTAAGCATAATATGGCTAATAATATGAGTTAGGTTGATAAAAATAAGAATACTAAGTATAGTAATTGTCGTTCTGTCGACCATATAAGCATAATATGGCTAATAATATGAGTTAGATTGATAATAATAAGAGTAATAAGTATAGTAATTGTCGTTCTATCGATCATTTAAGCATAATACGGCTAATAATATGAGTTAGATTGATAATAATAAGAGTAATAAGTATAGTGATTGTCGTTCTATCGATCAAATTAGCATAATATGGCTAATAATATGAGTTAGATTGATAACAGTGTGTGTAATAAGTATAGTAATTGTCGTTCTGTCGATCATATAAGCATAATATGGCTAATAATATGAGTTAGATCGATAATAATAAGAGTAATAAGTATAGTAATTGTCGTTCTATCGATCATATAAGCATAATATGGCTAATAATATGAGTTAGATCGATAATGATAAGAGTAATAAGTACAGTAATTGTCGTTCTATCGATCATTTAAGTATAATATGGCTAATAATATGAGTTAGGTTGATAAAAATAAGAATACTAAGTATAGTAATTGTCGTTCTGTCGACCATATAAGCATAATATGGCTAATAATATGAGTTAGATTGATAATAATAAGAGTAATAAGTATAGTAATTGTCGTTCTATCGATCATTTAAGCATAATACGGCTAATAATATGAGTTAGATTGATAATAATAAGAGTAATAAGTATAGTGATTGTGGTTCTATCGATCAAATTAGCATAATATGGTTAATAATATGAGTTAGATTGATAACAGTGTGTGTAATAAGTATAGTAATTGTCGTTCTGTCGATCATATAAGCATAATATGGCTAATAATATGAGTTAGATCGATAATGATATGAGTAATAAGTGTAGTAATTGTCGTTCTATCGATCATATCTGCATAATATGGTTAATAATATGAGTTAGATTCATAATAATAAGAGCAATAAGTATAGTAATTGTCGTTCTATCGATCATTTAAGCATAATATGGCTAATAATATGAGTTAGGTTGTAAAAAATAAGAATAATAAGTATAGTAATTGTCGTTCTATCGATCATATAAGCATAATATGGCTAATAATATGAGTTAGGTTGATAAAAATAAGAATACTAAGTATAGTAATTGTCGTTCTGTCGACCATATAAGCATAATATGGCTAATAATATGAGTTAGATTGATAATAATAAGAGTAATAAGTATAGTAATTGTCGTTCTATCGATCATTTAAGCATAATACGGCTAATAATATGAGTTAGATTGATAATAATAAGAGTAATAAGTATAGTGATTGTGGTTCTATCGATCAAATTAGCATAATATGGTTAATAATATGAGTTAGATTGATAACAGTGTGTGTAATAAGTATAGTAATTGTCGTTCTGTCGATCATATAAGCATAATATGGCTAATAATATGAGTTAGATCGATAATGATATGAGTAATAAGTATAGTAATTGTCGTTCTATCGATCATATCTGCATAATATGGTTAATAATATGAGTTAGATTCATAATAATAAGAGCAATAAGTATAGTAATTGTCGTTCTATCGATCATTTAAGCATAATATGGCTAATAATATGAGTTAGGTTGTAAAAAATAAGAATAATAAGTATAGTAATTGTCGTTCTATCGATCATATAAGCATAATATGGCTAATAATATGAGTTAGATCGATAATGATATGAGTAATAAGTACAGTAATTGTCGTTCTATCGATCATATAAGCATAATATGGTTAATAATATGAGTTAGATTGATAACAATAAGAGTAATAAGTACAGTAATTGTCGTTCTATCGATAATATAAGCATAATATGGCTAATAATATGAGTTAGATCGATAATGATATGAGTAATAAGTACAGTAATTGTCGTTCTATCGATCATTTAAGCATAATATGGCTAGTAATATGAGTTAGATTGATAATAATAAGAGTAATATGTATAGTAATTGTCGTTCTATCGATCATTTAAGCATAATATGGCTAATAATATGAGTTAGGTAGATAAAAATAAGAATAATAAGTATAGTAATTGTCGTTCTATCGATCATACAAGCATAATATGGTTAATAATATGAGTTAGATTGATAATAATACGAGTAATAAGTATAGTAATTGTCGTTCTATCGATCATATAAGCATAATATGGCTAATAATATGAGTAAGATTGATAATAATAATAGTAATAAGTGTAGTAATTGTCGTTCTATCGACCATATCTGCATAATATGGCTAATAATATGAGTTAGATTGATAATAATAAGAGTAATAAGTATAGTAATTGTCGTTCTATCGATCATATAAGCATAATATGGCTAATAATATGAGTTAGATTGACAATAATAAGAGTAATGGGTATAGTAATTGTAGTTCTATCGATCATATCTGCATAATATGGTTAATAATATGAGTTAGATTCATAATAATAAGAGTAATAAGTATAGTAATTGTCGTTCTATCGATCATTTAAGCATAATATGGCTAATAATATGAGTTAGATTGATAATAATGAGAGTAATAAGTATAGTAATTGTCGTTCTATCGATCATTTAAGCATAATATGGCTAATAATATGAGTTAGATTGATAATAATAACAGTAATAAGTACAGTAATTGTCGCTCTATCGATAATATAAGCATAATATGGCTAATAATATGAGTTAGATCGATAATGATAAGAGTAATAAGTACAGTAATTGTCGTTCTATCGATCAAATATGCATAATATAGCTAATAATATGAGTAAGATTGATAATAATAATAGTAATAAGTATAGTAATTGTCGTTCTATCGATCATTTAAGCATAATATGGCTAATAATATGAGTTAAATTGATAATAATAACAGTAATAAGTACAGTAATTGTCGTTCTATCGATAATATAAGCATAATTTGGCTAATAGTATGAGTTAGATCGATAATAATAAGAGTAGTGAGTACAGTAATTGTCGTTCTATCGATCATATAAGCATAATATGGCTAAGAATATGAGATAGATTGATAATAATAAGAGTAATAAGTATAGTAATTGTCGTTCTATCGATCATTTAAGCATAATATGGCTGGTAATATGAGTTAGATTGATAATAATAAGAGTAACAAGTATAATAATTGTCGTTCTATCGATCATATAAGCATAATATGGCTAATAATATGAGTTAGATTGATAATAATAAGAGTAATGAGTATAGTAATTGTAGTTCTATCGATCATATCTGCATAATATGGTTAGTAATATGAGTCAGATTCATAATAATAAGAGTAATAAGTATAGTGATTGTCGTTCTATCGATTAAATTAGCATAATATGGTTAATAATATGAGTTAGATTGATAACAGTGTGTGTAATAAGTATAGTAATTGTCGTTCTGTCGATCATATAAGCATAATATGGCTAATAATATGAGTTAGATCGATAATGATATGAGTAATAAGTATAGTAATTGTCGTTCTATCGATCATATCTGCATAATATGGTTAATAATATGAGTTAGATTCATAATAATAAGAGCAATAAGTATAGTAATTGTCGTTCTATCGATCATTTAAGCATAATATGGCTAATAATATGAGTTAGGTTGATAAAAATAAGAATACTAAGTATAGTAATTGTCGTTCTGTCGACCATATAAGCATAATATGGCTAATAATATGAGTTAGATTGATAATAATAAGAGTAATAAGTATAGTAATTGTCGTTCTATCGATCATTTAAGCATAATACGGCTAATAATATGAGTTAGATTGATAATAATAAGAGTAATAAGTATAGTGATTGTCGTTCTATCGATCAAATTAGCATAATATGGCTAATAATATGAGTTAGATTGATAACAGTGTGTGTAATAAGTATAGTAATTGTCGTTCTGTCGATCATATAAGCATAATATGGCTAATAATATGAGTTAGATCGATAATAATAAGAGTAATAAGTATAGTAATTGTCGTTCTATCGATCATATAAGCATAATATGGCTAATAATATGAGTTAGATCGATAATGATAAGAGTAATAAGTACAGTAATTGTCGTTCTATCGATCATTTAAGTATAATATGGCTAATAATATGAGTTAGGTTGATAAAAATAAGAATACTAAGTATAGTAATTGTCGTTCTGTCGACCATATAAGCATAATATGGCTAATAATATGAGTTAGATTGATAATAATAAGAGTAATAAGTATAGTAATTGTCGTTCTATCGATCATTTAAGCATAATACGGCTAATAATATGAGTTAGATTGATAATAATAAGAGTAATAAGTATAGTGATTGTGGTTCTATCGATCAAATTAGCATAATATGGTTAATAATATGAGTTAGATTGATAACAGTGTGTGTAATAAGTATAGTAATTGTCGTTCTGTCGATCATATAAGCATAATATGGCTAATAATATGAGTTAGATCGATAATGATATGAGTAATAAGTATAGTAATTGTCGTTCTATCGATCATATCTGCATAATATGGTTAATAATATGAGTTAGATTCATAATAATAAGAGCAATAAGTATAGTAATTGTCGTTCTATCGATCATTTAAGCATAATATGGGTAATAATATGAGTTAGGTTGTAAAAAATAAGAATAATAAGTATAGTAATTGTCGTTCTATCGATCATATAAGCATAATATGGCTAATAATATGAGTTAGATCGATAATGATATGAGTAATAAGTACAGTAATTGTCGTTCTATCGATCATATAAGCATAATATGGTTAATAATATGAGTTAGATTGATAACAATAAGAGTAATAAGTACAGTAATTGTCGTTCTATCGATAATATAAGCATAATATGGCTAATAATATGAGTTAGATCGATAATGATATGAGTAATAAGTACAGTAATTGTCGTTCTATCGATCATTTAAGCATAATATGGCTAGTAATATGAGTTAGATTGATAATAATAAGAGTAATATGTATAGTAATTGTCGTTCTATCGATCATTTAAGCATAATATGGCTAATAATATGAGTTAGGTAGATAAAAATAAGAATAATAAGTATAGTAATTGTCGTTCTATCGATCATACAAGCATAATATGGTTAATAATATGAGTTAGATTGATAATAATACGAGTAATAAGTATAGTAATTGTCGTTCTATCGATCATATAAGCATAATATGGCTAATAATATGAGTAAGATTGATAATAATAATAGTAATAAGTGTAGTAATTGTCGTTCTATCGACCATATCTGCATAATATGGCTAATAATATGAGTTAGATTGATAATAATAAGAGTAATAAGTATAGTAATTGTCGTTCTATCGATCATATAAGCATAATATGGCTAATAATATGAGTTAGATTGACAATAATAAGAGTAATGGGTATAGTAATTGTAGTTCTATCGATCATATCTGCATAATATGGTTAATAATATGAGTTAGATTCATAATAATAAGAGTAATAAGTATAGTAATTGTCGTTCTATCGATCATTTAAGCATAATATGGCTAATAATATGAGTTAGATTGATAATAATGAGAGTAATAAGTATAGTAATTGTCGTTCTATCGATCATTTAAGCATAATATGGCTAATAATATGAGTTAGATTGATAATAATAACAGTAATAAGTACAGTAATTGTCGCTCTATCGATAATATAAGCATAATATGGCTAATAATATGAGTTAGATCGATAATGATAAGAGTAATAAGTACAGTAATTGTCGTTCTATCGATCAAATATGCATAATATAGCTAATAATATGAGTAAGATTGATAATAATAATAGTAATAAGTATAGTAATTGTCGTTCTATCGATCATTTAAGCATAATATGGCTAATAATATGAGTTAAATTGATAATAATAACAGTAATAAGTACAGTAATTGTCGTTCTATCGATAATATAAGCATAATTTGGCTAATAGTATGAGTTAGATCGATAATAATAAGAGTAGTGAGTACAGTAATTGTCGTTCTATCGATCATATAAGCATAATATGGCTAAGAATATGAGATAGATTGATAATAATAAGAGTAATAAGTATAGTAATTGTCGTTCTATCGATCATTTAAGCATAATATGGCTGGTAATATGAGTTAGATTGATAATAATAAGAGTAACAAGTATAATAATTGTCGTTCTATCGATCATATAAGCATAATATGGCTAATAATATGAGTTAGATTGATAATAATAAGAGTAATGAGTATAGTAATTGTAGTTCTATCGATCATATCTGCATAATATGGTTAGTAATATGAGTCAGATTCATAATAATAAGAGTAATAAGTATAGTGATTGTCGTTCTATCGATTAAATTAGCATAATATGGTTAATAATATGAGTTAGATTGATAACAGTGTGTGTAATAAGTATAGTAATTGTCGTTCTGTCGATCATATAAGCATAATATGGCTAATAATATGAGTTAGATCGATAATGATATGAGTAATAAGTATAGTAATTGTCGTTCTATCGATCATATCTGCATAATATGGTTAATAATATGAGTTAGATTCATAATAATAAGAGCAATAAGTATAGTAATTGTCGTTCTATCGATCATTTAAGCATAATATGGCTAATAATATGAGTTAGGTTGATAAAAATAAGAATACTAAGTATAGTAATTGTCGTTCTGTCGACCATATAAGCATAATATGGCTAATAATATGAGTTAGATTGATAATAATAAGAGTAATAAGTATAGTAATTGTCGTTCTATCGATCATTTAAGCATAATACGGGTAATAATATGAGTTAGATTGATAATAATAAGAGTAATAAGTATAGTGATTGTCGTTCTATCGATCAAATTAGCATAATATGGCTAATAATATGAGTTAGATTGATAACAGTGTGTGTAATAAGTATAGTAATTGTCGTTCTGTCGATCATATAAGCATAATATGGCTAATAATATGAGTTAGATCGATAATAATAAGAGTAATAAGTATAGTAATTGTCGTTCTATCGATCATATAAGCATAATATGGCTAATAATATGAGTTAGATCGATAATGATAAGAGTAATAAGTACAGTAATTGTCGTTCTATCGATCATTTAAGTATAATATGGCTAATAATATGAGTTAGGTTGATAAAAATAAGAATACTAAGTATAGTAATTGTCGTTCTGTCGACCATATAAGCATAATATGGCTAATAATATGAGTTAGATTGATAATAATAAGAGTAATAAGTATAGTAATTGTCGTTCTATCGATCATTTAAGCATAATACGGCTAATAATATGAGTTAGATTGATAATAATAAGAGTAATAAGTATAGTGATTGTGGTTCTATCGATCAAATTAGCATAATATGGTTAATAATATGAGTTAGATTGATAACAGTGTGTGTAATAAGTATAGTAATTGTCGTTCTGTCGATCATATAAGCATAATATGGCTAATAATATGAGTTAGATCGATAATGATATGAGTAATAAGTATAGTAATTGTCGTTCTATCGATCATATCTGCATAATATGGTTAATAATATGAGTTAGATTCATAATAATAAGAGCAATAAGTATAGTAATTGTCGTTCTATCGATCATTTAAGCATAATATGGCTAATAATATGAGTTAGGTTGTAAAAAATAAGAATAATAAGTATAGTAATTGTCGTTCTATCGATCATATAAGCATAATATGGCTAATAATATGAGTTAGATCGATAATGATATGAGTAATAAGTACAGTAATTGTCGTTCTATCGATCATATAAGCATAATATGGTTAATAATATGAGTTAGATTGATAACAATAAGAGTAATAAGTACAGTAATTGTCGTTCTATCGATAATATAAGCATAATATGGCTAATAATATGAGTTAGATCGATAATGATATGAGTAATAAGTACAGTAATTGTCGTTCTATCGATCATTTAAGCATAATATGGCTAGTAATATGAGTTAGATTGATAATAATAAGAGTAATATGTATAGTAATTGTCGTTCTATCGATCATTTAAGCATAATATGGCTAATAATATGAGTTAGGTAGATAAAAATAAGAATAATAAGTATAGTAATTGTCGTTCTATCGATCATACAAGCATAATATGGTTAATAATATGAGTTAGATTGATAATAATACGAGTAATAAGTATAGTAATTGTCGTTCTATCGATCATATAAGCATAATATGGCTAATAATATGAGTAAGATTGATAATAATAATAGTAATAAGTGTAGTAATTGTCGTTCTATCGACCATATCTGCATAATATGGCTAATAATATGAGTTAGATTGATAATAATAAGAGTAATAAGTATAGTAATTGTCGTTCTATCGATCATATAAGCATAATATGGCTAATAATATGAGTTAGATTGACAATAATAAGAGTAATGGGTATAGTAATTGTAGTTCTATCGATCATATCTGCATAATATGGTTAATAATATGAGTTAGATTCATAATAATAAGAGTAATAAGTTTAGTAATTGTCGTTCTATCGATCATTTAAGCATAATATGGCTAATAATATGAGTTAGATTGATAATAATGAGAGTAATAAGTATAGTAATTGTCGTTCTATCGATCATTTAAGCATAATATGGCTAATAATATGAGTTAGATTGATAATAATAACAGTAATAAGTACAGTAATTGTCGCTCTATCGATAATATAAGCATAATATGGCTAATAATATGAGTTAGATCGATAATGATAAGAGTAATAAGTACAGTAATTGTCGTTCTATCGATCAAATATGCATAATATAGCTAATAATATGAGTAAGATTGATAATAATAATAGTAATAAGTATAGTAATTGTCGTTCTACCGATCATTTAAGCATAATATGGCTAATAATATGAGTTAGATTGATAATAATAAGAGTAATAAGTATAGTAATTGTCGTTCTATCGATCATTTAAGCATAATATGGCTAATAATATGAGTTAGGTAGATAAAAATAAGAATAATAAGTATAGTAATTGTCGTTCTATCGATCATACAAGCATAATATGGCTAATAATATGAGTTAGATCGATAATGATATGAGTAATAAGTATAGTAATTGTCGTTCTATCGATCATATCTGCATAATATGGTTAATAATATGAGTTAGATTCATAATAATAAGAGCAATAAGTATAGTAATTGTCGTTCTATCGATCATTTAAGCATAATATGGCTAATAATATGAGTTAGGTTGATAAAAATAAGAATAATAAGTGTAGTAATTGTCGTTCTATCGATCATATAAGCATAATATGGCTAATAATATGAGTTAGGTTGATAATAATAGGAGTATTAAGTATAGTAAATGTCGTGCTATCGATCATAACTGCATAATATGGTTAATAATATGAGTTAGATTGATAAGAATAAGAGTAATAAGTACAGTAATTGTCGTTCTATCGATCATATAAGCATAATATGGCTAATAATATGAGTTTATGTTGATAATAATAAGAGTAATAAGTATAGTAAATGTCGTGCTATCGATCATATCTGCATAATATTGTTAATAATATGAGTTAGATTGATAATAGTGAGTGTAATAAGTATAGTAATTGTCGTTCTATCGATCATATCTACATAATATGGCTAATAATATGAGTTAGATTGATAATAATAAGAGTAATAAGTATAGTAATTGTCGTTCTATCGATCATATAAGCATAATATGGCTAATAATATGAGTTAGATCGATAATGATAAGAGTAATAAGTACAGTAATTGTCGTTCTATCGATCATTTAAGCATAATATGGCTAATAATATGAGTTAGGTTGATAAAAATAAGAATACTAAGTATAGTAATTGTCGTTCTGTCGACCATATAAGCATAATATGGCTAATAATATGAGTTAGATTGATAATAATAAGAGTAATAAGTATAGTAATTGTCGTTCTATCGATCATTTAAGCATAATACGGCTAATAATATGAGTTAGATTGATAATAATAAGAGTAATAAGTACAGTAATTGTCGTTCTATCGATCATTTAAGTATAATATGGTTAATAATATGAGTTAGGTTGATAAAAATAAGAATACTAAGTATAGTAATTGTCGTTCTGTCGACCATATAAGCATAATATGGCTAATAATATGAGTTAGATCGATAATGGTAAGAGTAGTAAGTACAGTAATTGTCGTTCTATCGATCATATAAGCATAATATGGCTAATAATATGAGTTAGATCGATAATGATAATAGTAATAAGTACAGTAATTGTCGTTCTATCGATCATTTAAGTATAATATGGTTAATAATATGAGTTAGATTGATAATAATAAGAGTAATGGGTATAGTAATTGTAGTTCTATCGATCATATCTGCATAATATGGTTAATAATATGAGTTAGATTGATAATAGTGAGTGTAATAAGTATAGTAATTGTCGTTCTATCGATCATATAAGCATAATATGGCTAAAAATATGAGTTAGATTGATAATAATAAGAGTAGTGAGTATAGTAATTGTCGTTCTATCGATCATATAAGCATAATATGGCTAATAATATGAGTTAGATTGATAATAATAAGAGTAATGGGTATAGTAATTGTAGTTCTATCGATCATATCTGCATAATATGGTTAATAATATGAGTTAGATTGATAATAGTGAGTGTAATAAGTATAGTAATTGTCGTTCTATCGATCATATCTACATAATATGGCTAATAATATGAGTTAGATTGATAATAATAAGAGTAATAAGTATAGTAATTGTCGTTCTATCGATCATATAAGCATAATATGGCTAATAATATGAGTTGAATCGATAATGATATGAGTAATAAGTATAGTAATTGTCGTTCTATCGATCATATCTGCATAATATGGTTAATAATATGAGTTAGATTCATAATAATAAGAGCAATAAGTATAGTAATTGTCGTTCTATCGATCATTTAAGCATAATATGGCTAATAATATGAGTTAGGTTGATAAAAATAAGAATAATAAGTGTAGTAATTGTCGTTCTATCGATCATATAAGCATAATATGGCTAATAATATGAGTTAGGTTGATAATAATAGGAGTATTAAGTATAGTAAATGTCGTGCTATCGATCATAACTGCATAATATGGTTAATAATATGAGTTAGATTGATAAGAATAAGAGTAATAAGTACAGTAATTGTCGTTCTATCGATCATATAAGCATAATATGGCTAATAATATGAGTTTATGTTGATAATAATAAGAGTAATAAGTATAGTAAATGTCGTGCTATCGATCATATCTGCATAATATTGTTAATAATATGAGTTAGATTGATAATAGTGAGTGTAATAAGTATAGTAATTGTCGTTCTATCGATCATATCTACATAATATGGCTAATAATATGAGTTAGATTGATAATAATAAGAGTAATAAGTATAGTAATTGTCGTTCTATCGATCATATAAGCATAATATGGCTAATAATATGAGTTAGATCGATAATGATAAGAGTAATAAGTACAGTAATTGTCGTTCTATCGATCATTTAAGCATAATATGGCTAATAATATGAGTTAGGTTGATAAAAATAAGAATACTAAGTATAGTAATTGTCGTTCTGTCGACCATATAAGCATAATATGGCTAATAATATGAGTTAGATTGATAATAATAAGAGTAATAAGTATAGTAATTGTCGTTCTATCGATCATTTAAGCATAATACGGCTAATAATATGAGTTAGATTGATAATAATAAGAGTAATAAGTACAGTAATTGTCGTTCTATCGATCATTTAAGTATAATATGGTTAATAATATGAGTTAGGTTGATAAAAATAAGAATACTAAGTATAGTAATTGTCGTTCTGTCGACCATATAAGCATAATATGGCTAATAATATGAGTTAGATCGATAATGGTAAGAGTAGTAAGTACAGTAATTGTCGTTCTATCGATCATATAAGCATAATATGGCTAATAATATGAGTTAGATCGATAATGATAAGAGTAATAAGTACAGTAATTGTCGTTCTATCGATCATTTAAGTATAATATGGTTAATAATATGAGTTAGATTGATAATAATAAGAGTAATGGGTATAGTAATTGTAGTTCTATCGATCATATCTGCATAATATGGTTAATAATATGAGTTAGATTGATAATAGTGAGTGTAATAAGTATAGTAATTGTCGTTCTATCGATCATATCTACATAATATGGCTAATAATATGAGTTAGATTGATAATAATAAGAGTAATAAGTATAGTAATTGTCGTTCTATCGATCATATCTGCATAATATGGTTAATAATATGAGTTAGATTAATAATAATAAGAGTAATAAGTACAGTAATTGTCGTTCTATCGATCATGTAAGCATAATATGGTTAATAATATGAGTTAGATTGATAACAATAAGAGTAATAAGTACAGTAATTGTCGTTCTATCGATAATATAAGCATAATATGGCTAATAATATGAGTTAGATCGATAATGATATGAGTAATAAGTACAGTAATTGTCGTTCTATCGATCATTTAAGCATAATATGGCTAGTAATATGAGTTAGATTGATAATAATAAGAGTAATAAGTATAGTAATTGTCGTTCTATCGATCATTTAAGCATAATATGGCTAATAATATGAGTTAGGTAGATAAAAATAAGAATAATAAGTATAGTAATTGTCGTTCTATCGATCATACAAGCATAATATGGTTAATAATATGAGTTAGATTGATAATAATAAGAGTAATAAGTATAGTAATTGTCGTTCTATCGATCATATAAGCATAATATGGCTAATAATATGAGTTAGATTGACAATAATAAGAGTAATGGGTATAGTAATTGTAGTTCTATCGATCATATCTGCATAATATGGTTAATAATATGAGTTAGATTCATAATAATAAGAGTAATAAGTATAGTAATTGTCGTTCTATCGATCATTTAAGCATAATATGGCTAATAATATGAGTTAGATTGATAATAATGAGAGTAATAAGTATAGTAATTGTCGTTCTATCGATCATTTAAGCTTAATACGGCTAATAATATGAGTTAGGTTGATAATAATAAGAGTAATAAGTATAGTAAATGTCGTGCTATCGATCATATCTGCATAATATTGTTAATAATATGAGTTAGATCGATAATGATAAGAGCAATAAGTATAGTAATTGTCGTTCTATCGATCATTTAAGCATAATATGGCTAATAATATGAGTTAGATCGATAATGGTAAGAGTAGTAAGTACAGTAATTGTCGTTCTATCGATCATATATGCATAATATAGCTAATAATATGAGTAAGATTGATAATAATAATAGTAATAAGTATAGTAATTGTCGTTCTATCGATCATTTAAGCATAATATGGCTAATAATATGAGTTAAATTGATAATAATAACAGTAATAAGTACAGTAATTGTCGTTCTATCGATAATATAAGCATAATTTGGCTAATAGTATGAGTTAGATCGATAATAATAAGAGTAGTGAGTACAGTAATTGTCGTTCTATCGATCATATAAGCATAATATGGCTAAGAATATGAGATAGATTGATAATAATAAGAGTAATAAGTATAGTAATTGTCGTTCTATCGATCATTTAAGCATAATACGGCGAATAATATGAGTTAGATTGATAATAATAAGAGTAATAAGTATAGTGATTGTCGTTCTATCGATCAAATTAGCATAATATGGTTAATAATATGAGTTAGATTGATAACAGTGTGTGTAATAAGTATAGTAATTGTCGTTCTGTCGATCATATAAGCATAATATGGCTAATAATATGAGTTAGATCGATAATGATATGAGTAATAAGTATAGTAATTGTCGTTCTATCGATCATATCTGCATAATATGGTTAATAATATGAGTTAGATTCATAATAATAAGAGCAATAAGTATAGTAATTGTCGTTCTATCGATCATTTAAGCATAATATGGCTAATAATATGAGTTAGGTTGATAAAAATAAGAATAATAAGTATAGTAATTGTCGTTCTATCGATCATATAAGCATAATATGGCTAATAATATGAGTTAGGTTGATAATAATAGGAGTAATAAGTATAGTAAATGTCGTGCTATCGATCATATCTGCATAATATGGTTAATAATATGAGTTAGATTAATAATAGTGAGTGTAATAAGTATAGTAATTGTCGTTCTATCGATCATATAAGCATAATATGGCTAATAATATGAGTTAGATTGATAATAGTAAGTGTAATAAGTACAGTAATTGTGGTTCTGTCGATCATATAAGCATAATATGGCTAATAATATGAGTTAGATTGATAATAATAAGAGTAGTGAGTATAGTAATTGTCGTTCTATCGATCATATAAGCATAATATGGCTAATAATATGAGCTAGATTGATAATAATAAGAGTAATGGGTATAGTAATTGTAGTTCTATCGATCATATCTGCATAATATGGTTAATAATATGAGTTAGATTGATAATAGTGAGTGTAATAAGTATAGTAATTGTCGTTCTATCGATCATATCTACATAATATGGCTAATAATATGAGTTAGATTCATAATAATAAGAGCAATAAGTATAGTAATTGTCGTTCTATCGATCATTTAAGCATAATATGGCTAATAATATGAGTTAGGTTGATAATAATAGGAGTATTAAGTATAGTAAATGTCTTGCTATCGATCATATCTGCATAATATGGTTAATAATATGAGTTAGATTGATAACAGTAAGAGTAATAAGTACAGTAATTGTCGTTCTATCGATAATATAAGCATAATATGGCTAATAATATGAGTTAGATCGATAATGATATGAGTAATAAGTACAGTAATTGTCGTTCTATCGATCATATAAGCATAATATGGCTAATAATATGAGTTAGATTGATAATAGTATGAGTAATAGGTATAGTAATTGTCGTTCTATCGATCATATAAGCATAATATGGCTAATAATATGAGTTAGATTGATAATAGTAAGTGTAATAAGTACAGTAATTGTCGCTCTGTCGATCATATAAGCAGAATATGGCTACTAATATGAGTTAGATTGATAATAATAGCAGTAATAAGTACATTAATCGTCGTTCTATCGATAATATAAGCATAATATGGCTAATAATATGAGTTAGGTTGATAATAATAAGAGTAATAAGTATAGTAATTGTCGTTCTATCGATCATTTAAGCATAATATGGCTGGTAATATGAGTTAGATTGTTAATAATAAGAGTAACAAGTATAGTAATTGTCGTTCTATCGATCATATAAGCATAATATGGCTAATAATATGAGTTAGATTGATAATAATAAGAGTAATAAGTATAGTAATTGTCGTTCTATCGATCATATAAGCATAATATGGTTAATAATATGAGTTTATGTTGATAATAATAAGAGTAATAAGTATAGTGATTGTCGTTCTATCGATCAAATTAGCAAAATATGGCTAATAATATGAGTTAGATTGATAACAGTGTGTGTAATAAGTATAGTAATTGTCGTTCTGTCGATCATATAAGCATAATATGGCTAATAATATGAGTTAGATCGATAATAATAAGAGTAATAAGTATAGTAATTGTCGTTCTATCGATCATTTAAGCATAATATGGCTAATAATATGAGTTAGGTTGATAAAAATAAGAATAATAAGTATAGTAATTGTCGTTCTATCGATCATATAATCATAATATGGCTAATAATATGAGTTAGGTTGATAATAATAGGAGTAATAAGTATAGTAAATGTCGTGCTATCGATCATATCTGCATAATATGGTTAATAATATGAGTTAGATTAATAATAGTGAGTGTAATAAGTATAGTAATTGTCGTTCTATCGATCATATTAGCATAATATGGTTAATAATATGAGTTAGATTAATAATAATAAGAGTAATAAGTACAGTAATTGTCGTTCTATCGATCATATAAGCATAATATGGTTAATAATATGAGTTAGATTGATAACAATAAGAGTAATAAGTACAGTAATTGTCGTTCTATCGATAATATAAGCATAATATGGCTAATAATATGAGTTAGATCGATAATGATATGAGTAATAAGTACAGTAATTGTCGTTCTATCGATCATTTAAGCATAATATGGCTAGTAATATTAGTTAGATTGATAATAATAAGAGTAATAAGTATAGTAATTGTCGTCCTATCGATCATTTAGGCATAATATGGCTAATAATATGAGTTAGGTTGATAAAAATAAGAATAATAAGTATAGTAATTGTCGTTCTGTCGATCATATAAGCATAATATGGGTAATAATATGAGTTAGATTGATAATAATGAGAGTAATAAGTATAGTAATTGTCGTTCTATCGATCATTTAAGCATAATACGGCTAATGATATGAGTTAGGTTGATAATAATAAGAGTAATAAGTATAGTAAATGTCGTGCTATCGATCATATCTGCATAATATTGTTAATAATATGAGTTAGATTGATAATAGTGAGTGTAATAAGTATAGTAATTGTCGTTCTATCGATCATATAAGCATAATATGGCTAATAATATGAGTTAGATTGATAATAGTAAGTGTAATAAGTACAGTAATTGTCGTTCTGTCGATCATATAAGCATAATATGGCTAATAATATGAGTTAGATTGATAATAATAAGAGTAGTGAGTATAGTAATTGTCGTTCTATCGATCATATAAGCATAATATGGCTAATAATATGAGCTAGATTGATAATAATAAGAGTAATGGGTATAGTAATTGTAGTTCTATCGATCATATCTGCATAATATGGTTAATAATATGAGTTAGATTGATAATAGTGAGTGTAATAAGTATAGTAATTGTCGTTCTATCGATCATATCTACATAATATGGCTAATAATATGAGTTAGATTCATAATAATAAGAGCAATAAGTATAGTAATTGTCGTTCTTTCGATCATTTAAGCATAATATGGCTAATAATATGAGTTAGGTTGATAAAAATAAGAATAATGAGTGTAGTAATTGTCGTTCTATCGATCATATAAGCATAATATGGCTAATAATATGAGTTACGTTGATAATAATAGGAGTATTAAGTATAGTAAATGTCGTGCTATCGATCATATCTGCATAATATGGTTAATAATATGAGTTAGATTGATAAGAATAAGAGTAATAAGTACAGTAATTGTCGTTCTATCGATAATATAAGCATAATATGGCTAATAATATGAGTTAGATCGATAATGATATGAGTAATAAGTACAGTAATTGTCGTTCTATCGATCATATAAGCATAATATGGCTAATAATATGAGTTAGATTGATAATAGTATGAGTAATAGGTATAGTAATTGTCGTTCTATCGATCATATAAGCATAATATGGCTAATAATATGAGTTAGATTGATAATAGTAAGTGTAATAAGTACAGTAATTGTCGTTCTGTCGATCATATAAGCATAATATGGCTAATAATATGAGTTAGATTGATAATAATAACAGTAATAAGTACATTAATTGTCGTTCTATCGATAATATAAGCATAATATGGCTAATAATATGAGTTAGGTTGATAATAATAAGAGTAATAAGTATAGTAATTGTCGTTCTATCGATCATTTAAGCATAATATGGCTGGTAATATGAGTTAGATTGATAATAATAAGAGTAACAAGTATAGTAATTGTCGTTCTATCGATCATATAAGCATAATATGGCTAATAATATGAGTTAGATTGATAATAATAAGAGTAATAAGTATAGTAACTGTCGTTCTATCGATCATATAAGCATAATATGGTTAATAATATGAGTAAGATTGATAATAATAATAGTAATAAGTGTAGTAATTGTCGTTCTATCGACCATATCTGCATAATATGGCTAATAATATGAGTTAGATTGATAATAATAAGAGTAATAAGTATAGTAATTGTCGTTCTATCGATCATATAAGCATAATATGGCTAATAATATGAGTTAGATTGACAATAATAAGAGTAATGGGTATAGTAATTGTAGTTCTATCGATCATATCTGCATAATATGGTTAATAATATGAGTTAGATTCATAATAATAAGAGTAATAAGTATAGTAATTGTCGTTCTATCGATCATTTAAGCATAATATGGCTAATAATATGAGTTAGATTGATAATAATGAGATTAATAAGTATAGTAATTGTCGTTCTATCGATCATTTAAGCATAATATGGCTAATAATATGAGTTAGATTGATAATAATAACAGTAATAAGTACAGTAATTGTCGCTCTATCGATAATATAAGCATAATATGGCTAATAATATGAGTTAGATCGATAATGATAAGAGTAATAAGTACAGTAATTGTCGTTCTATCGATCAAATATGCATAATATAGCTAATAATATGAGTAAGATTGATAGTAATTATAGTAATAAGTATAGTAATTGTCGTTCTATCGATCATTTAAGCATAATATGGCTAATAATATGAGTTAGATTGATAATAATAAGAGTAATGAGTATAGTAATTGTAGTTCTATCGATCATATCTGCATAATATGGTTAGTAATATGAGTCAGATTCATAATAATAAGAGTAATAAGTATAGTGATTGTCGTTCTATCGATCAAATTAGCATAATATGGTTAATAATATGAGTTAGATTGATAACAGTGTGTGTAATAAGTATAGTAATTGTCGTTCTGTCGATCATATAAGCATAATATGGCTAATAATATGAGTTAGATCGATAATGATATGAGTAATAAGTATAGTAATTGTCGTTCTATCGATCATATCTGCATAATATGGTTAATAATATGAGTTAGATTCATAATAATAAGAGCAATAAGTATAGTAATTGTCGTTCTATCGATCATTTAAGCATAATATGGCTAATAATATGAGTTAGATTGATAACAATAAGAGTAATAAGTACAGTAATTGTCGTTCTATCGATAATATAAGCATAATATGGCTAATAATATGAGTAAGATTGATAATAATAATAGTAATAAGTGTAGTAATTGTCGTTCTATCGATCATATCTGCATAATATGGCTAATAATATGAGTTAGATTGACAATAATAAGAGTAATGGGTATAGGAATTGTAGTTCTATCGATCATATCTGCATAATATGGTTAATAATATGAGTTAGATTCATAATAATAAGAGCAATAAGTATAGTAATTGTCGTTCTATCGATCATTTAAGCATAATATGGCTAATAATATGAGTTAGATTGATAACAATAAGAGTAATAAGTACAGTAATTGTCGTTCTATCGATCATATCTGCATAATATGGTTAATAATATGAGTTAGATTCATAATAATAAGAGCAATAAGTATAGTAATTGTCGTTCTATCGATCATTTAAGCATAATATGGCTAATAATATGAGTTAGGTTGATAATAATAGGAGTATTAAGTATAGTAAATGTCTTGCTATCGATCATATCTGCATAATATGGTTAATAATATGAGTTAGATTGATAACAGTAAGAGTAATAAGTACAGTAATTGTCGTTCTATCGATAATATAAGCATAATATGGCTAATAATATGAGTTAGATCGATAATGATATGAGTAATAAGTACAGTAATTGTCGTTCTATCGATCATATAAGCATAATATGGCTAATAATATGAGTTAGATTGATAATAGTATGAGTAATAGGTATAGTAATTGTCGTTCTATCGATCATATAAGCATAATATGGCTAATAATATGAGTTAGATTGATAATAGTAAGTGTAATAAGTACAGTAATTGTCGCTCTGTCGATCATATAAGCAGAATATGGCTACTAATATGAGTTAGATTGATAATAATAGCAGTAATAAGTACATTAATCGTCGTTCTATCGATAATATAAGCATAATATGGCTAATAATATGAGTTAGGTTGATAATAATAAGAGTAATAAGTATAGTAATTGTCGTTCTATCGATCATTTAAGCATAATATGGCTGGTAATATGAGTTAGATTGTTAATAATAAGAGTAACAAGTATAGTAATTGTCGTTCTATCGATCATATAAGCATAATATGGCTAATAATATGAGTTAGATTGATAATAATAAGAGTAATAAGTATAGTAATTGTCGTTCTATCGATCATATAAGCATAATATGGTTAATAATATGAGTTTATGTTGATAATAATAAGAGTAATAAGTATAGTGATTGTCGTTCTATCGATCAAATTAGCAAAATATGGCTAATAATATGAGTTAGATTGATAACAGTGTGTGTAATAAGTATAGTAATTGTCGTTCTGTCGATCATATAAGCATAATATGGCTAATAATATGAGTTAGATCGATAATAATAAGAGTAATAAGTATAGTAATTGTCGTTCTATCGATCATATAAGCATAATATGGCTAATAATATGAGTTAGATCGATAATGATAAGAGTAATAAGTACAGTAATTGTCATTCTATCGATCATTTAAGTATAATATGGCTAATAATATGAGTTAGGTTGATAAAAATAAGAATACTAAGTATAGTAATTGTCGTTCTGTCGACCATATAAGCATAATATGGCTAATAATATGAGTTAGATTGATAATAATAAGAGTAATAAGTACAGTAATTGTCGTTCTATCGATCATTTAAGCATAATACGGCTAATAATATGAGTTAGATTGATAATAATAAGAGTAATAAGTATAGTGATTGTGGTTCTATCGATCAAATTAGCATAATATGGTTAATAATATGAGTTAGATTGATAACAGTGTGTGTAGTAAGTATAGTAATTGTCGTTCTGTCGATCATATAAGCATAATATGGCTAATAATATGAGTTAGATCGATAATGATATGAGTAATAAGTATAGTAATTGTCGTTCTATCGATCATATCTGCATAATATGATTAATAATATGAGTTAGATTCATAATAATAAGAGCAATAAGTATAGTAATTGTCGTTCTATCGATCATTTAAGCATAATATGGCTAATAATATGAGTTAGATTGATAATAATGAGAGTAATAAGTATAGTAATTGTCGTTCTATCGATCATTTAAGCATAATACGGCTAATAATATGAGTTAGGTTGATAATAATAAGAGTAATAAGTATAGTAAATGTCGTGCTATCGATCATATCTGCATAATATTGTTAATAATATGAGTTAGATCGATAATGATATGAGTAATAATTATAGTAATTGTCGTTCTATCGATCATATCTGCATAATATGGTTAATAATATGAGTTAGATTCATAATAATAAGAGCAATAAGTATAGTAATTGTCGTTCTATCGATCATTTAAGCATAATATGGCTAATAATATGAGTTAGGTTGATAAAAATAAGAATAATAAGTATAGTAATTGTCGTTCTATCGATCATATAAGCATAATATGGCTAATAATATGAGTTAGGTTGATAATAATAGGAGTATTAAGTATAGTAAATGTCTTGCTATCGATCATATCTGCATAATATGGTTAATAATATGAGTTAGATTGATAACAATAAGAGTAATAAGTACAGTAATTGTCGTTCTATCGATAATATAAGCATAATATGGCTAATAATATGAGTTAGATCGATAATGATATGAGTAATAAGTACAGTAATTGTCGTTCTATCGATCATATAAGCATAATATGGCTAATAATATGAGTTAGATTGATAATAGTATGAGTAATAGGTATAGTAATTGTCGTTCTATCGATCATATAAGCATAATATGGCTAATAATATGAGTTAGATTGATAATAGTAAGTGTAATAAGTACAGTAATTGTCGTTCTGTCGATCATATAAGCAGAATATGGCTAATAATATGAGTTAGATTGATAATAATAACAGTAATAAGTACATTAATTGTCGTTCTATCGATAATATAAGCATAATATGGCTAATAATATGAGTTAGGTTGATAAAAATAAGAATAATAAGTATAGTAATTGTCGTTCTATCGATCATATAAGCATAATATGGCTAATAATATGAGTTAGGTTGATAATAATAGGAGTATTAAGTATAGTAAATGTCTTGCTATCGATCATATCTGCATAATATGGTTAATAATATGAGTTAGATTGATAACAATAAGAGTAATAAGTACAGTAATTGTCGTTCTATCGATAATATAAGCATAATATGGCTAATAATATGAGTTAGATCGATAATGATATGAGTAATAAGTACAGTAATTGTCGTTCTATCGATCATATAAGCATAATATGGCTAATAATATGAGTTAGATTGATAATAGTATGAGTAATAGGTATAGTAATTGTCGTTCTATCGATCATATAAGCATAATATGGCTAATAATATGAGTTAGATTGATAATAGTAAGTGTAATAAGTACAGTAATTGTCGTTCTGTCGATCATATAAGCAGAATATGGCTAATAATATGAGTTAGATTGATAATAATAACAGTAATAAGTACATTAATTGTCGTTCTATCGATAATATAAGCATAATATGGCTAATAATATGAGTTAGGTTGATAATAATAAGAGTAATAAGTATAGTAATTGTCGTTCTATCGATCATTTAAGCATAATATGGCTGGAAATATGAGTTAGATTGATAATAATAAGAGTAACAAGTATAGTAATTGTCGTTCTATCGATCATATAAGCATAATATGGCTAATAATATGAGTTAGATTGATAATAATAAGAGTAATAAGTATAGTAATTGTCGTTCTATCGATCATTTAATCATAATATGGCTAGTAATATAAGTTAGATTGATAATAATAAGAGTAATAAGTATAGTAACTCTCGTTCTATCGATCATATAAGCATAATATGGTTAATAATATGAGTTAGATTGATAATAATAAGAGTAATAAGTATAGTAATTGTCGTTCTATCGATCATATAAGCATAATATGGTTAATAATATGAGTTTATGTTGATAATAATAAGAGTAATAAGTATAGTGATTGTCGTTCTATCGATCAAATTAGCAAAATATGGCTAATAATATGAGTTAGATTGATAACAGTGTGTGTAATAAGTATAGTAATTGTCGTTCTGTCGATCATATAAGCATAATATGGCTAATAATATGAGTTAGATCGATAATAATAAGAGTAATAAGTATAGTAATTGTCGTTCTATCGATCATATAAGCATAATATGGCTAATAATATGAGTTAGATCGATAATGATAAGAGTAATAAGTACAGTAATTGTCGTTCTATCGATCATTTAAGTATAATATGGCTAATAATATGAGTTAGGTTGATAAAAATAAGAATACTAAGTATAGTAATTGTCGTTCTGTCGACCATATAAGCATAATATGGCTAATAATATGAGTTAGATTGATAATAATAAGAGTAATAAGTATAGTAATTGTCGTTCTATCGATCATTTAATCATAATATGGCTAGTAATATAAGTTAGATTGATAATAATAAGAGTAATAAGTATAGTAACTGTCGTTCTATCGATCATATAAGCATAATATGGTTAATAATATGAGTTAGATTGATAACAGTGTGTGTAATAAGTATAGTAATTGTCGTTCTGTCGATCATATAAGCATAATATGGCTAATAATATGAGTTAGATCGATAATGATATGAGTAATAAGTATAGTAATTGTCGTTCTATCGATCATATCTGCATAATATGGTTAATAATATGAGTTAGATTCATAATAATAAGAGCAATAAGTATAGTAATTGTCGTTCTATCGATCATTTAAGCATAATATGGCTAATAATATGAGTTAGGTTGATAAAAATAAGAATAATAAGTATAGTAATTGTCGTTCTATCGATCATATAAGCACAATATGGCTAATAATATGAGTTAGATTGATAATAATAAGAGTAATAAGTATAGTAAATGTCGTGCTGTCGATCATATCTGCATAATATGGTTAATAACATGAGTTAGATTGATAATAGTGAGTGTAATAAGTATAGTAATTGTCGTTCTATCGATCATATATGCATAATATGGCTAATAATATGAGTTAGATTGATAACAATAAGAGTAATGAGTATAGTAATTGTAGTTCTATCGATCATATCTGCATAATATGGTTAATAATATGAGTTAGATTAATAATAATAAGAGTAATAAGTAAAGTAATTGTCGTTCTATCGATCATATAAGCATAACATGGTTAATAATATGAGTTAGATTGATAATAATAAGAGTAATAAGTATAGTAATTGTCGTTCTATCGATCATTTAAGCATAATACGGCTAATAATGTGAGTTAGATTGATAATAATAAGAGTAATAAGTAGAGTGATTGTCGTTCTCTCGATCAAATTAGCATAATATGGTTAATAATATGAGTTAGATTGATAACAGTGTGTGTAATAAGTATAGTAATTGTCGTTCTATCGATCATATATGCATAATATGACTAATAATATGAGTTAGATTGATAATAATGATAGTAATAAGTATAGTAATTGTCGTTCTATCGATCATATAAGCATAATATGGCTAATAATATGAGTTAGATTGATAATAATAAGAGTAATGAGTATAGCAATTGTAGTTCTATCGATCATATCTGCATAATATGGTTAATAATATGAGTTAGATTCATAATAATAAGAGTAATAAGTATAGTAATTGTCGTTCTATCGATCATATAAGCATAATATGGCTAATAATATGAGTTAAATTGATAATAATAACAGTAATAAGTACAGTAATTGTCGTTCTATCGATAATATAAGCATAATATGGCTAATAATATGAGTTAGATCGATAATGATAAGAGTAATAAGTACAGTAATTGTCGTTCTATCGATCATATATGCATAATATGGCTAATAATATGAGTTAGATTGATAATAATAATAGTAATAAGTATAGTAATTGTCGTTCTATCGATCATATAAGCACAATATGGCTAATAATATGAGTTAGATTGATAATAATAAGAGTAATAAGTATAGTAAATGTCGTGCTGTCGATCATATCTGCATAATATGGTTAATAACATGAGTTAGATTGATAATAGTGAGTGTAATAAGTATAGTAATTGTCGTTCTATCGATCATATATGCATAATATGGCTAATAATATGAGTTAGATTGATAATAATAAGAGTAATGAGTATAGTAATTGTAGTTCTATCGATCATATCTGCATAATATGGTTAATAATATGAGTTAGATTCATAATAATAAGAGTAATGAGTATAGTAATTGTCGTTCTATCGATCATATTAGCATAATATGGTTAATAATATGAGTTAGATTAATAATAATAAGAGTAATAAGTAAAGTAATTGTCGTTCTATCGATCATATAAGCATAACATGGTTAATAATATGAGTTAAATTGATAACAATAAGAGTAATAAGTACAGTAATTGTCGTTCTATCGATAATATAAGCATAATATGGCTAATAATATGAGTTAGATCGATAATGATAAGAGTAATAAGTACAGTAATTGTCCTTCTATCGATCATATAAGCATAATATGGCCAATAATATGAGCTAGATTGATAATAGTACGAGTAATAAATATAGTAATTGTCGTTCTATCGATCATATAAGCATAATATGGCTAATAATATGAGTTAGGTTGATAACAATAAGAGTAATAAGTACAGTAATTGTCGTTCTATCGATCATTTAAGCATAATATGGCTAATAATATGAGTTAGATTGATAATAATAAGAGAATTGGGTACAGCAATTGTAGTTCTATCGATCATATCTGCATAATATGGTTAATAATATGAGTTAGATTCATAATAATAAGAGTAATAACTATAGTAATTGTCGTTCTATCGATCATTTAAGCATAATATGGCTAATAATATGAGTTAGATTGATAATAATAAGAGTAATAAGTATAGTAATTGTCGTTCTATCGATCATATAAGCATAATATGGTTAATAATATGAGTTAGATTAATAATAATAAGAGTAATAAGTACAGTAATTGTCGTTCTATCGATCATATAAGCATAATATGGTTAATAATATGAGTTAGATTGATAACAATAAGAGTAATAAGTACAGTAATTGTCGTTCTATCGATCATTTAGGCATAATATGGCTAATAATATGAGTTAGATTGATAATAATAAGAGTAATGGGTACAGTAATTGTAGTTCTATCGATCATATCTGCATAATATGGTTAATAATATGAGTTAGATTCATAATAATAAGAGTAATAACTATAGTAATTGTCGTTCTATCGATCATATAAGCATAATATGGCTAATAATATGAGTTAGATCGATAATGATATGAGTAATAAGTACAGTAATTGTCGTTCTATCGATCATATAAGCATAATATGGCTAATAATATGAGTTAGATTGATAATAGTATGAGTGATAGCTATAGTAATTGTCGTTCTATCGATCATATAAGCATAACATGGCTAATAATATGAGTTAGATTGATAATAGTAAGTGTAATAAGTACAGTAATTGTCGTTCTGTCGATCATATAAGCATAATATGGCTAATAATATGAGTTAGATTGATAATAATAAGAGTAGTGAGTATAGTAATTGTCGTTCTATCGATCATATAAGCATAATATGGCTAATAATATGAGTTAGATCGATAATGATAAGAGTAGTAAGTACAGTAATTGTCGTTCTATCGATCATATGAGCATAATATGGCTAATAATATGAATTAGATTGATAATAATAAGAGTAATGGGTACAGTAATTGTAGTTCTATCGATCATATCTGCATAATATGGTTAATAATATGAGTTAGATTCATAATAATAAGAGTAATAAGTATAGTAATTGTCGTTCTATCGATCATTTAAGCATAATATGGCTAATAATATGAGTTAGATTGATAATAATAAGAGTAATAAGTATAGTAATTGTCGTTCTATCGATCATATAAGCATAATATGGCTAATAATATGAGTTAGATCGATAATGATAAGAGTAGTAAGTACAGTAATTGTCGTTCTATCGATCATATGAGCATAATATGGCTAATAATATGAGTTAGATTGATAATAATAAGAGTAATGGGTACAGTAATTGTAGTTCTATCGATCATATCTGCATAATATGGCTAATAATATGAGTTAGATTGATAATAATAAGAGTAATGGGTATAGTAATTGTAGTTCTATCGATCATATCTGCATAATATGGTTAATAATATGAGTTAGATTCATAATAATAAGAGTAATAAGTATAGTAATTGTCCTTCTATCGATCATTTAAGCATAATATGGCTAATAATATGAGTTAGGTTGATAAAAATAAGAATAATAAGTATAGTAATTGTCGTTCTGTCGATCATATAAGCATAATATGGCTAATAATATGAGTTAGATTGATAATAATAAGAGTAATGAGTATAGTAATTGTCGTTCTATCGATCATTTAAGCATAATACGGCTAACAATATGAGTTAGGTTGATAATAATAAGAGTAATAAGTATAGTAAATGTCGTGCTATCGATCATATAAGCACAATATGGCTAATAATATGAGTTAGATTGATAATAGTAAGTGTAATAAGTATAGTAATTGTCGTTCTATCGATCATATATGCATAATATGGCTAATAATATGAGTTAGATTGATAATAATAATAGTAATAGGTATAGTAATTGTCGTTCTATCGATCATATAAGCATAATATGGCTAATAATATGAGTTAGATTGATAATAATAAGAGTAATGAGTATAGCAATTGTAGTTCTATCGATCATATCTGCATAATATGGTTAATAATATGAGTTAGATTCATAATAATAAGAGTAATAAGTATAGTAATTGTCGTTCTATCGATCATATAAGCATAATATGGCTAATAATATGAGTTAAATTGATAATAATAACAGTAATAAGTACAGTAATTGTCGTTCTATCGATAATATAAGCATAATATGGCTAATAATATGAGTTAGATCGATAATGATAAGAGTAATAAGTACAGTAATTGTCGTTCTATCGATCATATATGCATAATATGGCTAATAATATGAGTTGGATTGATAATAATAATAGTAATAAGTATAGTAATTGTCGTTCTATCGATCATATAAGCACAATATGGCTAATAATATGAGTTAGATTGATAATAATAAGAGTAATAAGTATAGTAAATGTCGTGCTGTCGATCATATCTGCATAATATGGTTAATAACACGAGTTAGATTGATAATAGTGAGTGTAATAAGTATAGTAATTGTCGTTCTATCGATCATATATGCATAATATGGCTAATAATATGAGTTAGATTGATAATAATAAGAGTAATGAGTATAGTAATTGTAGTTCTATCGATCATATCTGCATAATATGGTTAATAATATGAGTTAGATTCATAATAATAAGAGTAATAAGTATAGTAATTGTCGTTCTATCGATCATATTAGCATAATATGGTTAATAATATGAGTTAGATTAATAATAATAAGAGTAATAAGTAAAGTAATTGTCGTTCTATCGATCATATAAGCATAACATGGTTAATAATATGAGTTAAATTGATAACAATAAGAGTAATAAGTACAGTAATTGTCGTTCTATCGATAATATAAGCATAATATGGCTAATAATATGAGTTAGATCGATAATGACAAGAGTAATAAGTACAGTAATTGTCGTTCTATCGATCATATAAGCATAATATGGCCAATAATATGAGTTAGATTGATAATAGTACGAGTAATAAATATAGTAATTGTCGTTCTATCGATCATATAAGCATAATATGGCTAATAATATGAGTTAGATTGATAACAATAAGAGTAATAAGTACAGTAATTGTCGTTCTATCGATCATTTAAGCATAATATGGCTAATAATATGAGTTAGATTGATAATAATAAGAGTAATGGGTACAGTAATTGTAGTTCTATCGATCATATCTGCATAATATGGTTAATAATATGAGTTAGATTCATAATAATAAGAGTAATAAGTATAGTAATTGTCGTTCTATCGATCATTTAAGCATAATATGGCTAATAATATGAGTTAGATTGATAATAATAAGAGTAATAAGTATAGTAATTGTCGTTCTATCGATCATATATGCATAATATGGCTAATAATATGAGTTAGATTGATAATAATAATAGTAATAAGTATAGTGATTGTCGTTCTATCGATCATATAAGCACAATATGGCTAATAATATGAGTTAGATTGATAATAATAAGAGTAATAAGTATAGTAAATGTCGTGCTGTCGATCATATCTGCATAATATGGTTAATAACATGAGTTAGATTGATAATAGTGAGTGTAATAAGTATAGTAATTGTCGTTCTATCGATCATATATGCATAATATGGCTAATAATATGAGTTAGATTGATAATAATAAGAGTAATGAGTATAGTAATTGTAGTTCTATCGATCATATATGCATAATATGGTTAATAATATGAGTTAGATTAATAATAATAAGAGTAATAAGTAAAGTAATTGTCGTTCTATCGATCATATAAGCATAACATGGTTAATAATATGAGTTAAATTGATAACAATAAGAGTAATACGTACAGTAATTGTCGTTCTATCGATAATATAAGCATAATATGGCTAATAATATGAGTTAGATCGATAATGATAAGAGTAATAAGTACAGTAATTGTCGTTCTATCGATCATATAAGCATAATATGGCTAATAATATGAGTTAGATTGATAATAGTAAGTGTAATAAGTATAGTAATTGTCGTTCTATCGATCATATATGCATAATATGGCTAATAATATGAGTGAGATTGATAATAATAATAGTAATAAGTATAGTAATTGTCGTTCTGTCGATCATATAAGCATAATATGGCTAATAATATGAGTTAGATTGATAATAATAAGAGTAGTGAGTATAGTAATTGTCGTTCTATCGATCATATAAGCATAATATGGCTAGTAATATGAGTTAGATTGATAATAATAAGAGTAATAAGTATAGTAATTGTCGTTCTATCGATCATTTAAGCATAATATGGCTAGTAATATGAGTTAGATTGATAATAATAAGAGTAATGAGTATAGTAATTGTCGTTCTATCGATCATTTAAGCATAATATGGCGAATAATATGAGTTAGGTAGATAAAAATAAGAATAATAAGTATAGTAATTGTCGTTCTATCGATCATACAAGCATAATATGGTTAATAATATGAGTTAGATTGATAATAATAAGAGTAATAAGTATAGTAATTGTCGTTCTATCGATCATATAAGCATAATATGGCTAATAATATGAGTAAGATTGATAATAATAATAGTAATAAGTATAGTAATTGTCGTTCTATCGATCATATATGCATAATATGGCTAATAATATGAGTTAGATTGATAATAATAAGAGTAATAAGTATAGTAATTGTCGTTCTATCGATCATATAAGCATAATATGGCTAATAATATGAGTTAGATCGATAATGATAAGAGTAGTAAGTACAGTAATTGTCGTTCTATCGATCATATGGGCATAATATGGCTAATAATATGAGTTAGATTGATAATAATAAGAGTAATGGGTACAGTAATTGTAGTTCTATCGATCATATCTGCATAATATGGTTAATAATATGAGTTAGATTCATAATAATAAGAGTAATAAGTATAGTAATTGTCGTTCTATCGATCATTTAAGCATAATATGGCTAATAATATGAGTTAGATTGATAATAATAAGAGTAATAAGTATAGTAATTGTCGTTCTATCGATCATATAAGCATAATATGGCTAATAATATGAGTTAGATCGATAATGGTAAGAGTAGTAAGTACAGTAATTGTCGTTCTATCGATCATATAAGCATAATATGGCTAATAATATGAGTTAGATTGATAATAATAAGAGTAATGGGTATAGTAATTGTAGTTCTATCGATCATATCTGCATAATATGGTTAATAATATGAGTTAGATTCATAATAATAAGAGTAGTAAGTATAGTAATTGTCCTTCTATCGATCATTTAAGCATAATATGGCTAATAATATGAGTTAGGTTGATAAAAATAAGAATAATAAGTATAGTAATTGTCGTTCTGTCGATCATATAAGCATAATATGGCTAATAATATGAGTTAGATTGATAATAATAAGAGTAATAAGTATAGTAATTGTCGTTCTATCGATCATTTAAGCATAATACGGCTAATAATATGAGTTAGGTTGATAATAATAAGAGTAATAAGTATAGTAAATGTCGTGCTATCGATCATATCTGCATAATATTGTTAATAATATGAGTTAGATTGATAATAGTGAGTGTAATAAGTATAGTAATTGTCGTTCTATCGATCATATCTGCATAATATGGCTAATAATATGAGTTAGGTTGATAATAGTAAGAGTAGTGAGTATAGTAATTGTCGTTCTATCGATCATATATGCATAATATGGCTAATAATATGAGTTAGATTGATAATAATAACAGTAATAAGTACATTAATTGTCGTTCTATCGATAATATAAGCATAATATGGCTAATAATATGAGTTAGGTTGATAATAATAAGAGTAATAAGTATAGTAATTGTCGTTCTATCGATCATTTAAGCATAATATGGCTGGTAATATGAGTTAGATTGATAATAATAAGAGTAACAAGTATAGTAATTGTCGTTCTATCGATCATATAAGCATAATATGGCTAATAATATGAGTTAGATTGATAATAATAAGAGTAATAAGTATAGTAATTGTCGTTCTATCGATCATTTAATCATAATATGGCTAGTAATATAAGTTAGATTGATAATAATAAGAGTAATAAGTATAGTAACCTGCGTTCTATCGATCATATAAGCATAATATGGTTAATAATATGAGTTAGATTGATAATAATAAGAGTAATAAGTATAGTAATTGTCGTTCTATCGATCATATAAGCATAATATGGCTAATAATATGAGTTTATGTTGATAATAATAAGAGTAATAAGTATAGTAAATGTCGTGCTATCGATCATATCTGCATAATATTGTTAATAATATGAGTTAGATTGATAATAGTGAGTGTAATAAGTATAGTAATTGTCGTTCTGTCGATCATATAAGCATAATATGGCTAATAATATGAGTTAGATCGATAATGATATGAGTAATAAGTATAGTAACTGTCGTGCTATCGATCATATCTGCATAATATGGTTAATAATATGAGTTAGATTCATAATAATAAGAGCAATAAGTATAGTAATTGTCGTTCTATCGATCATTTAAGCATAATATGGCTAATAATATGAGTTAGGTTGATAAAAATAAGAATAATAAGTATAGTAATTGTCGTTCTATCGATCATATAAGCATAATATGGCTAATAATATGAGTTAGGTTGATAATAATAGGTGTAATAAGTATAGTAAATGTCGTGCTATCGATCATATCTGCATAATATGGTTAATAATATGAGTTAGATTAATAATAGTGAGTGTAATAAGTATAGTAATTGTCGTTCTATCGATCATATTAGCATAATATGGTTAATAATATGAGTTAGATTAATAATAATAAGAGTAATAAGTACAGTAATTGTCGTTCTATCGATCATATAAGCATAATATGGTTAATAATATGAGTTAGATTGATAACAATAAGAGTAATAAGTACAGTAATTGTCGTTCTATCGATAATATAAGCATAATATGGCTAATAATATGAGTTAGATCGATAATGATATGAGTAATAAGTACAGTAATTGTCGTTCTATCGATCATTTAAGCATAATATGGCTAATAATATGAGTTAGATTGATAATAATAAGAGTAATAAGTATAGTAATTGTCGTTCTATCGATCATTTAATCATAATATGGCTAGTAATATAAGTTAGATTGATAATAATAAGAGTAATAAGTATAGTAACCTGCGTTCTATCGATCATATAAGCATAATATGGTTAATAATATGAGTTAGATTGATAATAATAAGAGTAATAAGTATAGTAATTGTCGTACTATCGATCATATAAGCATAATATGGCTAATAATATGAGTTTATGTTGATAATAATAAGAGTAATAAGTATAGTAAATGTCGTGCTATCGATCATATCTGCATAATATTGTTAATAATATGAGTTAGATTGATAATAGTGAGTGTAATAAGTATAGTAATTGTCGTTCTATCGATCATATCCACATAATATGGCTAATAATATGAGTTAGATTGATAATAATAAGAGTAATAAGTATAGTAATTGTCGTTCTATCGATCATATAAGCATAATATGGCTAATAATATGAGTTAGATCGATAATGATAAGAGTAATAAGTACAGTAATTGTCGTTCTATCGACCATTTAAGCATAATATGGCTAATAATATGAGTTAGGTTGATAAAAATAAGAATACTAAGTATAGTAATTGTCGTTCTGTCGACCATATAAGCATAATATGGCTAATAATATGAGTTAGATTGATAATAATAAGAGTAATAAGTATAGTAATTGTCGTTCTATCGATCATTTAAGCATAATACGGCTAATAATGTGAGTTAGATTGATAATAATAAGAGTAATAAGTATAGTGATTGTCGTTCTATCGATCAAATTAGCATAATATGGTTAATAATATGAGTTAGATTGATAACAGTGTGTGTAATAAGTATAGTAATTGTCGTTCTGTCGATCATATAAGCATAATATGGCTAGTAATATGAGTTAGATCGATAATGATAAGAGTAATAAGTATAGTAATTGTCGTTCTATCGATAATATAAGCATAATATGGCTAATAATATGAGTTAGGTTGATAATAATAAGAGTAATAAGTATAGTAATTGTCGTTCTATCGATCATTTAAGCATAATATGGCTGGTAATATGAGTTAGATTGATAATAATAAGAGTAACAAGTATAGTAATTGTCGTTCTATCGATCATATAAGCATAATATGGCTAAAAAAATGAGTTAGATTGATAATAATAAGAGTAATAAGTATAGTAATTGTCGTTCTATCGATCATTTAATCATAATATGGCTAGTAATATAAGTTAGATTGATAATAATAAGAGTAATAAGTACAGTAATTGTCGTTCTGTCGATCATATAAGCATAGTATGGCTAATAATATGAGTTAGATTGATAATAATAAGAGTAATAAGTATAGTAATTGCCGTTCTATCGATCATATAAGCATAATATGGCTAATAATATGAGTTAGATTGATAATAATAAGAGTAATAAGTATAGTAATTGTCGTTCTATCGATCATATTAGCATAATATGGTTAATAATATGAGTTAGATTAATAATAATAAGAGTAATAAGTACAGTAATTGTCGTTCTGTCGATCATATAAGCATAATATGGTTAATAATATGAGTTAGATTGATAACAATAAGAGTAATAAGTACAGTAATTGTCGTTCTATCGATAATATAAGCATAATATGGCTAATAATATGAGTTAGATCGATAATGATATGAGTAATAAGTACAGTAATTGTCGTTCTATCGATCATTTAAGCATAATATGGCTAGTAATATGAGTTAGATTGATAATAATAAGAGTAATAAGTATAGTAATTGTCGTTCTATCGATCATTTAAGCATAATATGGCTAATAATATGAGTTAGATTGATAATAATAAGAGTAATAAGTATAGTAATTGTCGTTCTATCGATAATATAAGCATAATATGGCTAATAATATGAGTTAGGTTGATAATAATAAGAGTAATAAGTATAGTAATTGTCGTTCTATCGATCATTTAAGCATAATATGGCTGGTAATATGAGTTAGATTGATAATAATAAGAGTAACAAGTATAGTAATTGTCGTTCTATCGATCATATAAGCATAATATGGCTAAAAAAATGAGTTAGATTGATAATAATAAGAGTAATAAGTATAGTAATTGTCGTTCTATCGATCATTTAATCATAATATGGCTAGTAATATAAGTTAGATTGATAATAATAAGAGTAATAAGTATAGTAACTGTCGTTCTATCGATCATATAAGCATAATATGGTTAATAATATGAGTTAGATTGATAATAATAAGAGTAATAAGTATAGTAATTGTCGTTCTATCGATCATATAAGCATAATATGGCTAATAATATGAGTTTATGTTGATAATAATAAGAGTAATAAGTATAGTAAATGTCGTGCTATCGATCATATCTGCATAATATTGTTAATAATATGAGTTAGATTGATAATAGTGAGTGTAATAAGTATAGTAATTGTCGTTCTATCGATCATATCTAAATAATATGGCTAATAATATGAGTTAGATTGATAATAATAAGAGTAATAAGTATAGTAATTGTCGTTCTATCGATCATATAAGCATAATATGGCTAATAATATGAGTTAGATCGATAATGATAAGAGTAATAAGTACAGTAATTGTCGTTCTATCGATCATTTAAGCATAATATGGCTAATAATATGAGTTAGGTTGATAAAAATAAGAATACTAAGTATAGTAATTGTCGTTCTGTCGACCATATAAGCATAATATGGCTAATAATATGAGTTGGATTGATAATAATAAGAGTAATAAGTATAGTAATTGTCGTTCTATCGATCATTTAAGCATAATACGGCTAATAATATGAGTTAGATTGATAATAATAAGAGTAATAAGTATAGTGATTGTCGTTCTATCGATCAAATTAGCATAATATGGTTAATAATATGAGTTAGATTGATAATAATAAGAGTAATAAGTATAGTAATTGTCGTTCTATCGATCATATAAGCATAATATGGCTAATAATATGAGTTTATGTTGATAATAATAAGAGTAATAAGTATAGTAAATGTCGTGCTATCGATCATATCTGCATAATATTGTTAATAATATGAGTTAGATTGATAATAGTGAGTGTAATAAGTATAGTAATTGTCGTTCTATCGATCATATCTACATAATATGGCTAATAATATGAGTTAGATTGATAATAATAAGAGTAATAAGTATAGTAATTGTCGTTCTATCGATCATATAAGCATAATATGGCTAATAATATGAGTTAGATCGATAATGATAAGAGTAATAAGTACAGTAATTGTCGTTCTATCGATCATTTAAGCATAATATGGCTAATAATATGAGTTAGGTTGATAAAAATAAGAATACTAAGTATAGTAATTGTCGTTCTGTCGACCATATAAGCATAATATGGCTAATAATATGAGTTAGATTGATAATAATAAGAGTAATAAGTATAGTAATTGTCGTTCTATCGATCATTTAAGCATAATACGGCTAATAATATGAGTTAGATTGATAATAATAAGAGTAATAAGTATAGTGATTGTCGTTCTATCGATCAAATTAGCATAATATGGTTAATAATATGAGTTAGATTGATAACAGTGTGTGTAATAAGTATAGTAATTGTCGCTCTGTCGATCATATAAGCATAATATGGCTAATAATATGAGTTAGATCGATAATGATATGAGTAATAAGTATAGTAATTGTCGTTCTATCGATCATATCTGCATAATATGGTTAATAATATGAGTTAGATTCATAATAATAAGAGCAATAAGTATAGTAATTGTCGTTCTATCGATCATTTAAGCATAATATGGCTAATAATATGAGTTAGGTTGATAAAAATAAGAATAATAAGTATAGTAATTGTCGTTCTATCGATCCTATAAGCATAATATGGCTAATAATATGAGTTAGGTTGATAATAATAGGTGTAATAAGTATAGTAAATGTCGTGCTATCGATCATATCTGCATAATATGGTTAATAATATGAGTTAGATTAATAATAGTGAGTGTAATAAGTATAGTAATTGTCGTTCTATCGATCATATTAGCATAATATGGTTAATAATATGAGTTAGATTAATAATAATAAGAGTAATAAGTACAGTAATTGTCGTTCTATCGATCATATAAGCATAATATGGTTAATAATATGAGTTAGATTGATAACAATAAGAGTAATAAGTACAGTAATTGTCGTTCTATCGATAATATAAGCATAATATGGCTAATAATATGAGTTAGATCGATAGTGATATGAGTAATAAGTACAGT
Organism: Megachile rotundata; assembly: GCF_050947335.1. Classification (NCBI taxonomy): domain Eukaryota; kingdom Metazoa; phylum Arthropoda; class Insecta; order Hymenoptera; family Megachilidae; genus Megachile; species Megachile rotundata. The sequence goes on along the minus strand of NW_027473480.1, from coordinate 146,220 downwards.
AATTGTCGTTCTATCGATCATTTAAGCATAATATGGCTAGTAATATGAGTTAGATTGATAATAATAAGAGTAATAAGTATAGTAATTGTCGTTCTATCGATCATTTAAGCATAATATGGCTAATAATATGAGTTAGGTAGATAAAAATAAGAATAATAAGTATAGTAATTGTCGTTCTATCGATCATACAAGCATAATATGGTTAATAATATGAGTTAGATTGATAATAATAAGAGTAATAAGTATAGTAATTGTCGTTCTATCGATCATATAAGCATAATATGGCTAATAATATGAGTAAGATTGATAATAATAATAGTAATAAGTGTAGTAATTGTCGTTCTATCGATCATATCTGCATAATATGGCTAATAATATGAGTTAGATTGATAATAATAAGAGTAATAAGTATAGTAATTGTCGTTCTATCGATCATATAAGCATAATATGGCTAACAATATGAGTTATATTGACAATAATAAGAGTAATGGGTATAGTAATTGTGGTTCTATCGATCATATCTGCATAATATGGTTAATAATATGAGTTAGATTCATAATAATAAGAGTAATAAGTATAGTAATTGTCGTTCTATCGATCATTTAAGCATAATATGGCTAATAATATGAGTTAGATTGATAATAATGAGAGTAATAAGTATAGTAATTGTCGTTCTATCGATCATTTAAGCATAATACGGCTAATAATATGAGTTAGGTTGATAATAATAAGAGTAATAAGTATATTAAATGTCGTGCTATCGATCATATCTGCATAGTATTGTTAATAATATGAGTTAGATTGATAATAGTGAGTGTAATAAGTATAGTAATTGTCGTTCTATCGATCATATCTGCATAATATGGCTAATAATATGAGTTAGATTGATAATAATAAGAGTAATAAGTATAGTAATTGTCGTTCTATCGATCATATAAGCATAATATGGCTAATAATATGAGTTAGATCGATAATGATAAGAGTAATAAGTACAGTAATTGTCGTTCTATCGATCATATAAGCATAATATGGCTAATAATATGAGTTAGATTGATAATAAGGGTAATGAGTATAGTAATTGTAGTTCTATTGATCGTATCTGCATAATATGCTTAATAATATGAGTTAGATTTATAATAATAAGAGTAATAAGTATAGTAATTGTCGTTCTATCGATCATTTAAGCATAATATGGCTAATAATATGAGTTAGGTTGACAATAGTAAGAGTAATAAGTATAATAATTGTCGTTCTATCGATCATATAAGCATAATATGGCTAATAATATGAGTTAGATCGATAATGATAAGAGTAGTAAGTACAGTAATTGTCGTTCTATCGATCATATAAGCATAATATGGCTAATAATATGAGTTAGATTGATAATAATAAGAGTAATGAGTATAGTAATTGTAGTTCTATCGATCATATCTGCATAATATGGCTAATAATATGAGTTAGGTTGATAATAATAGGTGTAATAAGTATAGTAAATGTCGTGCTATCGATCATATCTGCATAATATGGTTAATAATATGAGTTAGATTAATAATAGTGAGTGTAATAAGTATAGTAATTGTCGTTCTATCGATCATATTAGCATAATATGGTTAATAATATGAGTTAGATTAATAATAATAAGAGTAATAAGTACAGTAATTGTCGTTCTATCGATCATATAAGCATAATATGGTTAATAATATGAGTTAGATTGATAACAATAAGAGTAATAAGTACAGTAATTGTCGTTCTATCGATAATATAAGCATAATATGGCTAATAATATGAGTTAGATCGATAGTGATATGAGTAATAAGTACAGTAATTGTCGTTCTATCGATCATTTAAGCATAATATGGCTAGTAATATGAGTTAGATTGATAATAATAAGAGCAATAAGTATAGTAATTGTCGTTCTATCGATCATTTAAGCATAATATGGCTAATAATATGAGTTAGGTTGATAAAAATAAGAATAATAAGTATAGTAATTGTCGTTCTATCGATCCTATAAGCATAATATGGCTAATAATATGAGTTAGGTTGATAATAATAGGTGTAATAAGTATAGTAAATGTCGTGCTATCGATCATATCTGCATAATATGGTTAATAATATGAGTTAGATTAATAATAGTGAGTGTAATAAGTATAGTAATTGTCGTTCTATCGATCATATTAGCATAATATGGTTAATAATATGAGTTAGATTAATAATAATAAGAGTAATAAGTACAGTAATTGTCGTTCTATCGATCATATAAGCATAATATGGTTAATAATATGAGTTAGATTGATAACAATAAGAGTAATAAGTACAGTAATTGTCGTTCTATCGATAATATAAGCATAATATGGCTAATAATATGAGTTAGATCGATAGTGATATGAGTAATAAGTACAGTAATTGTCGTTCTATCGATCATTTAAGCATAATATGGCTAGTAATATGAGTTAGATTGATAATAATAAGAGTAATAAGTATAGTAATTGTCGTTCTATCGATCATTTAAGCATAATATGGCTAATAATATGAGTTAGGTAGATAAAAATAAGAATAATAAGTATAGTAATTGTCGTTCTATCGATCATACAAGCATAATATGGTTAATAATATGAGTTAGATTGATAATAATAAGAGTAATAAGTATAGTAATTGTCGTTCTATCGATCATATAAGCATAATATGGCTAATAATATGAGTAAGATTGATAATAATAATAGTAATAAGTGTAGTAATTGTCGTTCTATCGATCATATCTGCATAATATGGCTAATAATATGAGTTAGATTGATAATAATAAGAGTAATAAGTATAGTAATTGTCGTTCTATCGATCATATAAGCATAATATGGCTAACAATATGAGTTATATTGACAATAATAAGAGTAATGGGTATAGTAATTGTGGTTCTATCGATCATATCTGCATAATATGGTTAATAATATGAGTTAGATTCATAATAATAAGAGTAATAAGTATAGTAATTGTCGTTCTATCGATCATTTAAGCATAATATGGCTAATAATATGAGTTAGATTGATAATAATGAGAGTAATAAGTATAGTAATTGTCGTTCTATCGATCATTTAAGCATAATACGGCTAATAATATGAGTTAGGTTGATAATAATAAGAGTAATAAGTATATTAAATGTCGTGCTATCGATCATATCTGCATAGTATTGTTAATAATATGAGTTAGATTGATAATAGTGAGTGTAATAAGTATAGTAATTGTCGTTCTATCGATCATATCTGCATAATATGGCTAATAATATGAGTTAGATTGATAATAATAAGAGTAATAAGTATAGTAATTGTCGTTCTATCGATCATATAAGCATAATATGGCTAATAATATGAGTTAGATCGATAATGATAAGAGTAATAAGTACAGTAATTGTCGTTCTATCGATCATATAAGCATAATATGGCTAATAATATGAGTTAGATTGATAATAAGGGTAATGAGTATAGTAATTGTAGTTCTATTGATCGTATCTGCATAATATGCTTAATAATATGAGTTAGATTTATAATAATAAGAGTAATAAGTATAGTAATTGTCGTTCTATCGATCATTTAAGCATAATATGGCTAATAATATGAGTTAGGTTGACAATAGTAAGAGTAATAAGTATAATAATTGTCGTTCTATCGATCATATAAGCATAATATGGCTAATAATATGAGTTAGATCGATAATGATAAGAGTAGTAAGTACAGTAATTGTCGTTCTATCGATCATATAAGCATAATATGGCTAATAATATGAGTTAGATTGATAATAATAAGAGTAATGAGTATAGTAATTGTAGTTCTATCGATCATATCTGCATAATATGGTTAGTAATATGAGTCAGACTCATAATAATAAGAGTAATAAGTATAGTAATTGTCGTTCTATCGATCATTTAAGCATAATATGGCTAATAATATGAGTTAGGTTGATAAAAATAAGAATAATAAGTATAGTAATTGTCGTTCTATCGATCATATAAGCATAATATGGCTAATAATATGAGTTAGGTTGATAATAATAGGAGTAATAAGTATAGTAAATGTCGTGCTATCGATCATATCTGCATAATATGGTTAATAATATGAGTTAGATTAATAATAGTGAGTGTAATAAGTATAGTAATTGTCGTTCTATCGATCATATCTACATAATATGGCTAATAATATGAGTTAGATTGATAATAATAAGAGTAATAAGTATAGTAATTGTCGTTCTATCGATCATATAAGCATAATATGGCTAATAATATGAGTTAGATCGATAATGATAAGAGTAATAAGTACAGTAATTGTCGTTCTATCGATCATTTAAGCATAATACGGCTAATAATATGAGTTAGATTGATAATAATAAGAGTAATAAGTATAGTGATTGTCGTTCTATCGATCAAATTAGCATAATATGGTTAAGAATATGAGTTAGATTGATAACAGTGTGTGTAATAAGTATAGTAATTGTCGTTCTGTCGATCATATAAGCATAATATGGCTAATAATATGAGTTAGATCGATGATGATATGAGTAATAAGTATAGTAATTGTCGTTCTATCGATCATATCTGCATAATATGGTTGATAATATGAGTTAGATTCATAATAATAAGAGTAATAAGTATAGTAATTGTCCTTCTATCGATCATTTAAGCATAATATGGCTAATAATATGAGTTAGGTTGATAAAAATAAGAATAATAAGTATAGTAATTGTCGTTCTGTCGATCATATAAGCATAATATGGCTAATAATATGAGTTAGATTGATAATAATAAGAGTAATAAGTATAGTAATTGTCGTTCTATCGATCATATAAGCATAATATGGCTAATAATATGAGTTAGATTGATCATGATAAGAGTAATAAGTATAGTAATTGTCGCTCTATCGATCATTTAAGCATAATATGGCTAGTAATATGAGTTAGATTGATAATAATAAGAGTAATAAGTATAGTAATTGTCGTTCTACCGATCATTTAAGCATAATATGGCTAATAATATGAGTTAGGTAGATAAAAATAAGAATAATAAGTATAGTAATTGTCGTTCTATCGATCATTTAAGCATAATATGGCTAATAATATGAGTTAGGTAGATAAAAATAAGAATAATAAGTATAGTAATTGTCGTTCTATCGATCATACAAGCATAATATGGTTAATAATATGAGTTAGATTGATAATAATAAGAGTAATAAGTATAGTAATTGTCGTTCTATCGATCATTTAAGCATAATATGGCTAGTAATATGAGTTAGATTGATAATAATAAGAGTAATAAGTATAGTAATTGTCGTTCTATCGATCGTTTAAGCATAATATGGCTAGTAATATGAGTTAGATTGATAATAATAAGAGTAATAAGTATAGTAATTGTCGTTCTATCGATCATTTAAGCATAATATGGCTAATAATATGAGTTAGGTAGAAAAAAATAAGAATAATAAGTATAGTAATTGTCGTTCTATCGATCATACAAGCATAATATGGTTAATAATATGAGTTGGATTGATAATAATAAGAGTAATAAGTATAGTAATTGTCGTTCTATCGATCATATAAGCATAATATGGCTAATAATATGAGTTAGATCGATAATGGTAAGAGTAGTAAGTACAGTAATTGTCGTTCTATCGATCATTTAAGCATAATACGGCTAATAATATGAGTTAGGTTGATAATAATAAGAGTAATAAGTATAGTAAATGTCGTGCTATCGATCATATCTGCATAATATTGTTAATAATATGAGTTAGATTGATAATAGTGAGTGTAATAAGTATAGTAATTGTCGTTCTATCGACATATCTGCATAATATGGCTAATAATATGAGTTAGATTGATAATAATAAGAGTAATAAGTATAGTAATTGTCGTTCTATCGATCATATAAGCATAATATGGCTAATAATATGAGTTAGATTGATAATAGTAAGTGTAATAAGTACAGTAATTGTCGTTCTGTCGATCATATAAGCATAATATGGCTAATAATATGAGTTAGATTGATAATAATAAGAGTAGTGAGTATAGTAATTGTCGTTCTATCGATCATATAAGCATAATATGGCTAATAATATGAGTTAGATTGATAATAATAAGAGTAATAAGTATAGTAATTGTCGTTCTATCGATGATTTAAGCATAATATGGCTAGTAATATGAGTTAGATTGATAATAATAAGAGTAATAAGTATAGTAATTGTCGTTCTATCGATCATTTAAGCATAATACGGCTAATAATATGAGTTAGGTTGATAATAATAAGAGTAATAAGTATAGTAAATGTCGTGCTATCGATCATATCTGCATAATATTGTTAATAATATGAGTTAGATTGATAATAGTGAGTGTAATAAGTATAGTAATTGTCGTTCTATCGACATATCTGCATAATATGGCTAATAATATGAGTTAGATTGATAATAATAAGAGTAATAAGTATAGTAATTGTCGTTCTATCGATCATATAAGCATAATATGGCTAATAATATGAGTTAGATTGATAATAGTAAGTGTAATAAGTACAGTAATTGTCGTTCTGTCGATCATATAAGCATAATATGGCTAATAATATGAGTTCGATTGATAATAATAAGAGTAGTGAGTATAGTAATTGTCGTTCTATCGATCATATAAGCATAATATGGCTAATAATATGAGTTAGATTGATAATAATAAGAGTAATAAGTATAGTAATTGTCGTTCTATCGATCATTTAAGCATAATATGGCTAGTAATATGAGTTAGATTGATAATAATAAGAGTAATAAGTATAGTAATTGTCGTTCTATCGATCATATAAGCATAATATGGCTAATAATATGAGTTAGATTGATAATAGTAAGTGTAATAAGTATAGTAATTGTCGTTCTGTCGATCATATAAGCATAATATGGCTAATAATATGAGTTAGATTGATAATAATAAGAGTAATAAGTATAGTAATTGTCGTTCTATCGATCATTTAAGCATAATACGGCTAATAATATGAGTTAGGTTGATAATAATAAGAGTAATAAGTATAGTAATTGTCGTTCTATCGATCATACAAGCATAATATGGTTAATAATATGAGTTGGATTGATAATAATAAGAGTAATAAGTATAGTAATTGTCGTTCTATCGATCATATAAGCATAATATGGCTAATAATATGAGTTAGATCGATAATGGTAAGAGTAGTAAGTACAGTAATTGTCGTTCTATCGATCATATAAGCATAATATGGCTAATAATATGAGTTAGATTGATAATAATAAGAGTAATGGGTATAGTAATTGTAGTTCTATCGATCATATCTGCATAATATGGTTAATAATATGAGTTAGATTCATAATAATAGGAGTAATAAGTATAGTAATTGTCCTTCTATCGATCATTTAAGCATAATATAGCTAATAATATGAGTTAGGTTGATAAAAATAAGAATAATAAGTATAGTAATTGTCGTTCTGTCGATCATATAAGCATAATATGGCTAATAATATGAGTTAGATTGATAATAATAAGAGTAATAAGTATAGTAATTGTCGTTCTATCGATCATATAAGCATAATACGGCTAATAATATGAGTTAGGTTGATAATAATAAGAGTAATAAGTATAGTAAATGTCGTGCTATCGATCATATCTGCATAATATTGTTAATAATATGAGTTAGATTGATAATAGTGAGTGTAATAAGTATAGTAATTGTCGTTCTATCGACATATCTGCATAATATGGCTAATAATATGAGTTAGATTGATAATAATAAGAGTAGTGAGTATAGTAATTGTCGTTCTATCGATCATATAAGCATAATATGGCTAATAATATGAGTTAGATTGATAATAATAAGAGTAATAAGTATAGTAATTGTCGTTCTATCGATCATTTAAGCATAATATGGCTAGTAATATGAGTTAGATTGATAATAATAAGAGTAATAAGTATAGTAATTGTCGTTCTATCGATCATTTAAGCATAATACGGCTAATAATATGAGTTAGGTTGATAATAATAAGAGTAATAAGTATAGTAAATGTCGTGCTATCGATCATATCTGCATAATATTGTTAATAATATGAGTTAGATTGATAATAGTGAGTGTAATAAGTATAGTAATTGTCGTTCTATCGACATATCTGCATAATATGGCTAATAATATGAGTTAGATTGATAATAATAAGAGTAATAAGTATAGTAATTGTCGTTCTATCGATCATATAAGCATAATATGGCTAATAATATGAGTTAGATTGATAATAGTAAGTGTAATAAGTACAGTAATTGTCGTTCTGTCGATCATATAAGCATAATATGGCTAATAATATGAGTTAGATTGATAATAATAAGAGTAGTGAGTATAGTAATTGTCGTTCTATCGATCATATAAGCATAATATGGCTAATAATATGAGTTAGATTGATAATAATAAGAGTAATAAGTATAGTAATTGTCGTTCTATCGATCATTTAAGCATAATATGGCTAGTAATATGAGTTAGATTGATAATAATAAGAGTAATAAGTATAGTAATTGTCGTTCTATCGATCATATAAGCATAATATGGCTAATAATATGAGTTAGATTGATAATAGTAAGTGTAATAAGTATAGTAATTGTCGTTCTGTCGATCATATAAGCATAATATGGCTAATAATATGAGTTAGATTGATAATAATAAGAGTAATAAGTATAGTAATTGTCGTTCTATCGATCATTTAAGCATAATACGGCTAATAATATGAGTTAGGTTGATAATAATAAGAGTAATAAGTATAGTAAATGTCGTGCTATCGATCATATCTGCATAATATTGTTAATAATATGAGTTAGATTGATAATAGTGAGTGTAATAAGTATAGTAATTGTCGTTCTATCGACATATCTGCATAATATGGCTAATAATATGAGTTAGATTGATAATAATAAGAGTAATAAGTATAGTAATTGTCGTTCTATCGATCATATAAGCATAATATGGCTAATAATATGAGTTAGATTGATAATAGTAAGTGTAATAAGTACAGTAATTGTCGTTCTGTCGATCATATAAGCATAATATGGCTAATAATATGAGTTAGATTGATAATAATAAGAGTAGTGAGTATAGTAATTGTCGTTCTATCGATCATATAAGCATAATATGGCTAATAATATGAGTTAGATTGATAATAATAAGAGTAATAAGTATAGTAATTGTCGTTCTATCGATCATTTAAGCATAATATGGCTAGTAATATGAGTTAGATTGATAATAATAAGAGTAATAAGTATAGTAATTGTCGTTCTATCGATCATATAAGCATAATATGGCTAATAATATGAGTTAGATTGATAATAGTAAGTGTAATAAGTATAGTAATTGTCGTTCTGTCGATCATATAAGCATAATATGGCTAATAATATGAGTTAGATTGATAATAATAAGAGTAATAAGTATAGTAATTGTCGTTCTATCGATCATTTAAGCATAATACGGCTAATAATATGAGTTAGGTTGATAATAATAAGAGTAATAAGTATAGTAATTGTCGTTCTATCGATCATACAAGCATAATATGGTTAATAATATGAGTTGGATTGATAATAATAAGAGTAATAAGTATAGTAATTGTCGTTCTATCGATCATATAAGCATAATATGGCTAATAATATGAGTTAGATCGATAATGGTAAGAGTAGTAAGTACAGTAATTGTCGTTCTATCGATCATATAAGCATAATATGGCTAATAATATGAGTTAGATTGATAATAATAAGAGTAATGGGTATAGTAATTGTAGTTCTATCGATCATATCTGCATAATATGGTTAATAATATGAGTTAGATTCATAATAATAGGAGTAATAAGTATAGTAATTGTCCTTCTATCGATCATTTAAGCATAATATAGCTAATAATATGAGTTAGGTTGATAAAAATAAGAATAATAAGTATAGTAATTGTCGTTCTGTCGATCATATAAGCATAATATGGCTAATAATATGAGTTAGATTGATAATAATAAGAGTAATAAGTATAGTAATTGTCGTTCTATCGATCATATAAGCATAATACGGCTAATAATATGAGTTAGGTTGATAATAATAAGAGTAATAAGTATAGTAAATGTCGTGCTATCGATCATATCTGCATAATATTGTTAATAATATGAGTTAGATTGATAATAGTGAGTGTAATAAGTATAGTAATTGTCGTTCTATCGACATATCTGCATAATATGGCTAATAATATGAGTTAGATTGATAATAATAAGAGTAGTGAGTATAGTAATTGTCGTTCTATCGATCATATAAGCATAATATGGCTAATAATATGAGTTAGATTGATAATAATAAGAGTAATAAGTATAGTAATTGTCGTTCTATCGATCATTTAAGCATAATATGGCTAGTAATATGAGTTAGATTGATAATAATAAGAGTAATAAGTATAGTAATTGTCGTTCTATCGATCATTTAAGCATAATACGGCTAATAATATGAGTTAGGTTGATAATAATAAGAGTAATAAGTATAGTAAATGTCGTGCTATCGATCATATCTGCATAATATTGTTAATAATATGAGTTAGATTGATAATAGTGAGTGTAATAAGTATAGTAATTGTCGTTCTATCGACATATCTGCATAATATGGCTAATAATATGAGTTAGATTGATAATAATAAGAGTAATAAGTATAGTAATTGTCGTTCTATCGATCATATAAGCATAATATGGCTAATAATATGAGTTAGATTGATAATAGTAAGTGTAATAAGTACAGTAATTGTCGTTCTGTCGATCATATAAGCATAATATGGCTAATAATATGAGTTAGATTGATAATAATAAGAGTAGTGAGTATAGTAATTGTCGTTCTATCGATCATATAAGCATAATATGGCTAATAATATGAGTTAGATTGATAATAATAAGAGTAATAAGTATAGTAATTGTCGTTCTATCGATCATTTAAGCATAATATGGCTAGTAATATGAGTTAGATTGATAATAATAAGAGTAATAAGTATAGTAATTGTCGTTCTATCGATCATATAAGCATAATATGGCTAATAATATGAGTTAGATTGATAATAGTAAGTGTAATAAGTATAGTAATTGTCGTTCTGTCGATCATATAAGCATAATATGGCTAATAATATGAGTTAGATTGATAATAATAAGAGTAATAAGTATAGTAATTGTCGTTCTATCGATCATTTAAGCATAATACGGCTAATAATATGAGTTAGGTTGATAATAATAAGAGTAATAAGTATAGTAAATGTCGTGCTATCGATCATATCTGCATAATATTGTTAATAATATGAGTTAGATTGATAATAGTGAGTGTAATAAGTATAGTAATTGTCGTTCTGTCGATCATATAAGCATAATATGGCTAATAATATGAGTTAGATCGATAATGATATGAGTAATAAGTATAGTAATTGTCGTTCTATCGATCATATCTGCATAATATGGTTGATAATATGAGTTAGATTCATAATAATAAGAGTAATAAGTATAGTAATTGTCCTTCTATCGATCATTTAAGCATAATATGGCTAATAATATGAGTTAGGTTGATAAAAATAAGAATAATAAGTATAGTAATTGTCGTTCTGTCGATCATATAAGCATAATATGGCTAATAATATGAGTTAGATTGATAATAATAAGAGTAATAAGTATAGTAATTGTCGTTCTATCGATCATATAAGCATAATATGGCTAATAATATGAGTTAGATTGATCATGATAAGAGTAATAAGTATAGTAATTGTCGTTCTATCGATCATTTAAGCATAATATGGCTAGTAATATGAGTTAGATTGATAATAATAAGAGTAATAAGTATAGTAATTGTCGTTCTACCGATCATTTAAGCATAATATGGCTAATAATATGAGTTAGGTAGATAAAAATAAGAATAATAAGTATAGTAATTGTCGTTCTATCGATCATTTAAGCATAATATGGCTAATAATATGAGTTAGGTAGATAAAAATAAGAATAATAAGTATAGTAATTGTCGTTCTATCGATCATACAAGCATAATATGGTTAATAATATGAGTTAGATTGATAATAATAAGAGTAATAAGTATAGTAATTGTCGTTCTATCGATCATTTAAGCATAATATGGCTAGTAATATGAGTTAGATTGATAATAATAAGAGTAATAAGTATAGTAATTGTCGTTCTATCGATCGTTTAAGCATAATATGGCTAGTAATATGAGTTAGATTGATAATAATAAGAGTAATAAGTATAGTAATTGTCGTTCTATCGATCATTTAAGCATAATATGGCTAATAATATGAGTTAGGTAGAAAAAAATAAGAATAATAAGTATAGTAATTGTCGTTCTATCGATCATACAAGCATAATATGGTTAATAATATGAGTTGGATTGATAATAATAAGAGTAATAAGTATAGTAATTGTCGTTCTATCGATCATATAAGCATAATATGGCTAATAATATGAGTTAGATCGATAATGGTAAGAGTAGTAAGTACAGTAATTGTCGTTCTATCGATCATTTAAGCATAATACGGCTAATAATATGAGTTAGGTTGATAATAATAAGAGTAATAAGTATAGTAAATGTCGTGCTATCGATCATATCTGCATAATATTGTTAATAATATGAGTTAGATTGATAATAGTGAGTGTAATAAGTATAGTAATTGTCGTTCTATCGACATATCTGCATAATATGGCTAATAATATGAGTTAGATTGATAATAATAAGAGTAATAAGTATAGTAATTGTCGTTCTATCGATCATATAAGCATAATATGGCTAATAATATGAGTTAGATTGATAATAGTAAGTGTAATAAGTACAGTAATTGTCGTTCTGTCGATCATATAAGCATAATATGGCTAATAATATGAGTTAGATTGATAATAATAAGAGTAGTGAGTATAGTAATTGTCGTTCTATCGATCATATAAGCATAATATGGCTAATAATATGAGTTAGATTGATAATAATTAGAGTAATAAGTATAGTAATTGTCGTTCTATCGATCATTTAAGCATAATATGGCTAGTAATATGAGTTAGATTGATAATAATAAGAGTAATAAGTATAGTAATTGTCGTTCTATCGATCATTTAAGCATAATACGGCTAATAATATGAGTTAGGTTGATAATAATAAGAGTAATAAGTATAGTAAATGTCGTGCTATCGATCATATCTGCATAATATTGTTAATAATATGAGTTAGATTGATACTAGTGAGTGTAATAAGTATAGTAATTGTCGTTCTATCGACATATCTGCATAATATGGCTAATAATATGAGTTAGATTGATAATAATAAGAGTAATAAGTATAGTAATTGTCGTTCTATCGATCATATAAGCATAATATGGCTAATAATATGAGTTAGATTGATAATAGTAAGTGTAATAAGTACAGTAATTGTCGTTCTGTCGATCATATAAGCATAATATGGCTAATAATATGAGTTAGATTGATAATAATAAGAGTAGTGAGTATAGTAATTGTCGTTCTATCGATCATATAAGCATAATATGGCTAATAATATGAGTTAGATTGATAATAATAAGAGTAATAAGTATAGTAATTGTCGTTCTATCGATCATTTAAGCATAATATGGCTAGTAATATGAGTTAGATTGATAATAATAAGAGTAATAAGTATAGTAATTGTCGTTCTATCGATCATATAAGCATAATAAGGCTAATAATATGAGTTAGATTGATAATAGTAAGTGTAATAAGTATAGTAATTGTCGTTCTGTCGATCATATAAGCATAATATGGCTAATAATATGAGTTAGATTGATAATAATAAGAGTAATAAGTATAGTAATTGTCGTTCTATCGATCATTTAAGCATAATACGGCTAATAATATGAGTTAGGTTGATAATAATAAGAGTAATAAGTATAGTAATTGTCGTTCTATCGATCATATAAGCATAATATGGCTAATAATATGAGTTAGATTGATAATGATAAGAGTAATAAGTATAGTAATTGTCGTTCTATCGATCATTTAAGCATAATATGGCTAGTAATATGAGTTAGATTGATAATAATAAGAGTAATAAGTATAGTAATTGTCGTTCTATCGATCATTTAAGCATAATATGGCTAATCATATGAGTTAGGTAGAAAAAAATAAGAATAATAAGTATAGTAATTGTCGTTCTATCGATCATACAAGCATAATATGGTTAATAATATGAGTTGGATTGATAATAATAAGAGTAATAAGTATAGTAATTGTCGTTCTATCGATCATATAAGCATAATACGGCTAATAATATGAGTTAGGTTGATAATAATAAGAGTAATAAGTATAGTAAATGTCGTGCTATCGATCATATCTGCATAATATTGTTAATAATATGAGTTAGATTGATAATAGTGAGTGTAATAAGTATAGTAATTGTCGTTCTATCGACATATCTGCATAATATGGCTAATAATATGAGTTAGATTGATAATAATAAGAGTAATAAGTATAGTAATTGTCGTTCTATCGATCATATAAGCATAATATGGCTAATAATATGAGTTAGATTGATAATAGTAAGTGTAATAAGTACAGTAATTGTCGTTCTGTCGATCATATAAGCATAATATGGCTAATAATATGAGTTAGATTGATAATAATAAGAGTAGTGAGTATAGTAATTGTCGTTCTATCGATCATATAAGCATAATATGGCTAATAATATGAGTTAGATTGATAATAATAAGAGTAATAAGTATAGTAATTGTCGTTCTATCGATCATTTAAGCATAATATGGCTAGTAATATGAGTTAGATTGATAATAATAAGAGTAATAAGTATAGTAATTGTCGTTCTATCGATCATTTAAGCATAATATGGCTAATAATATGAGTTAGGTAGATAAAAATAAGAATAATAAGTATAGTAATTGTCGTTCTATCGATCATACAAGCATAATATGGTTAATAATATGAGTTGGATTGATAATAATAAGAGTAATAAGTATAGTAATTGTCGTTCTATCGATCATATAAGCATAATATGGCTAATAATATGAGTAAGATTGATAATAATAATAGTAATAAGTATAGTAATTGTCGTTCTATCGATCATATCTGCATAATATGGCTAATAATATGAGTTAGATTGATAATAATAAGAGTAATAAGTATAGTAATTGTCGTTCTATCGATCATATAAGCATAATATGGCTAATAATATGAGTTAGATCGATAATGATAAGAGTAGTAAGTACAGTAATTGTCGTTCTATCGATCATATAAGCATAATATGGCTAATAATATGAGTTAGATTGATAATAATAAGAGTAATAAGTATAGTAATTGTCGTTCTATCGATCATTTAAGCATAATATGGCTAGTAATATGAGTTAGATTGATAATAATAAGAGTAATAAGTATAGTAATTGTCGTTCTATCGATCGTTTAAGCATAATATGGCTAGTAATATGAGTTAGATTGATAATAATAAGAGTAATAAGTATAGTAATTGTCGTTCTATCGATCATTTAAGCATAATATGGCTAATAATATGAGTTAGGTAGAAAAAAATAAGAATAATAAGTATAGTAATTGTCGTTCTATCGATCATACAAGCATAATATGGTTAATAATATGAGTTGGATTGATAATAATAAGAGTAATAAGTATAGTAATTGTCGTTCTATCGATCATATAAGCATAATATGGCTAATAATATGAGTTAGATCGATAATGGTAAGAGTAGTAAGTACAGTAATTGTCGTTCTATCGATCATTTAAGCATAATACGGCTAATAATATGAGTTAGGTTGATAATAATAAGAGTAATAAGTATAGTAAATGTCGTGCTATCGATCATATCTGCATAATATTGTTAATAATATGAGTTAGATTGATAATAGTGAGTGTAATAAGTATAGTAATTGTCGTTCTATCGACATATCTGCATAATATGGCTAATAATATGAGTTAGATTGATAATAATAAGAGTAATAAGTATAGTAATTGTCGTTCTATCGATCATATAAGCATAATATGGCTAATAATATGAGTTAGATTGATAATAGTAAGTGTAATAAGTACAGTAATTGTCGTTCTGTCGATCATATAAGCATAATATGGCTAATAATATGAGTTAGATTGATAATAATAAGAGTAGTGAGTATAGTAATTGTCGTTCTATCGATCATATAAGCATAATATGGCTAATAATATGAGTTAGATTGATAATAATAAGAGTAATAAGTATAGTAATTGTCGTTCTATCGATCATTTAAGCATAATATGGCTAGTAATATGAGTTAGATTGATAATAATAAGAGTAATAAGTATAGTAATTGTCGTTCTATCGATCATTTAAGCATAATACGGCTAATAATATGAGTTAGGTTAATAATAATAAGAGTAATAAGTATAGTAAATGTCGTGCTATCGATCATATCTGCATAATATTGTTAATAATATGAGTTAGATTGATACTAGTGAGTGTAATAAGTATAGTAATTGTCGTTCTATCGACATATCTGCATAATATGGCTAATAATATGAGTTAGATTGATAATAATAAGAGTAATAAGTATAGTAATTGTCGTTCTATCGATCATATAAGCATAATATGGCTAATAATATGAGTTAGATTGATAATAGTAAGTGTAATAAGTACAGTAATTGTCGTTCTGTCGATCATATAAGCATAATATGGCTAATAATATGAGTTAGATTGATAATAATAAGAGTAGTGAGTATAGTAATTGTCGTTCTATCGATCATATAAGCATAATATGGCTAATAATATGAGTTAGATTGATAATAATAAGAGTAATAAGTATAGTAATTGTCGTTCTATCGATCATTTAAGCATAATATGGCTAGTAATATGAGTTAGATTGATAATAATAAGAGTAATAAGTATAGTAATTGTCGTTCTATCGATCGTTTAAGCATAATATGGCTAGTAATATGAGTTAGATTGATAATAATAAGAGTAATAAGTATAGTAATTGTCGTTCTATCGATCATTTAAGCATAATATGGCTAATAATATGAGTTAGGTAGAAAAAAATAAGAATAATAAGTATAGTAATTGTCGTTCTATCGATCATACAAGCATAATATGGTTAATAATATGAGTTGGATTGATAATAATAAGAGTAATAAGTATAGTAATTGTCGTTCTATCGATCATATAAGCATAATATGGCTAATAATATGAGTTAGATCGATAATGGTAAGAGTAGTAAGTACAGTAATTGTCGTTCTATCGATCATTTAAGCATAATACGGCTAATAATATGAGTTAGGTTGATAATAATAAGAGTAATAAGTATAGTAAATGTCGTGCTATCGATCATATCTGCATAATATTGTTAATAATATGAGTTAGATTGATAATAGTGAGTGTAATAAGTATAGTAATTGTCGTTCTATCGACATATCTGCATAATATGGCTAATAATATGAGTTAGATTGATAATAATAAGAGTAATAAGTATAGTAATTGTCGTTCTATCGATCATATAAGCATAATATGGCTAATAATATGAGTTAGATTGATAATAGTAAGTGTAATAAGTACAGTAATTGTCGTTCTGTCGATCATATAAGCATAATATGGCTAATAATATGAGTTAGATTGATAATAATAAGAGTAGTGAGTATAGTAATTGTCGTTCTATCGATCATATAAGCATAATATGGCTAATAATATGAGTTAGATTGATAATAATAAGAGTAATAAGTATAGTAATTGTCGTTCTATCGATCATTTAAGCATAATATGGCTAGTAATATGAGTTAGATTGATAATAATAAGAGTAATAAGTATAGTAATTGTCGTTCTATCGATCATTTAAGCATAATACGGCTAATAATATGAGTTAGGTTGATAATAATAAGAGTAATAAGTATAGTAAATGTCGTGCTATCGATCATATCTGCATAATATTGTTAATAATATGAGTTAGATTGATACTAGTGAGTGTAATAAGTATAGTAATTGTCGTTCTATCGACATATCTGCATAATATGGCTAATAATATGAGTTAGATTGATAATAATAAGAGTAATAAGTATAGTAATTGTCGTTCTATCGATCATATAAGCATAATATGGCTAATAATATGAGTTAGATTGATAATAGTAAGTGTAATAAGTACAGTAATTGTCGTTCTGTCGATCATATAAGCATAATATGGCTAATAATATGAGTTAGATTGATAATAATAAGAGTAGTGAGTATAGTAATTGTCGTTCTATCGATCATATAAGCATAATATGGCTAATAATATGAGTTAGATTGATAATAATAAGAGTAATAAGTATAGTAATTGTCGTTCTATCGATCATTTAAGCATAATATGGCTAGTAATATGAGTTAGATTGATAATAATAAGAGTAATAAGTATAGTAATTGTCGTTCTATCGATCATATAAGCATAATATGGCTAATAATATGAGTTAGATTGATAATAGTAAGTGTAATAAGTATAGTAATTGTCGTTCTGTCGATCATATAAGCATAATATGGCTAATAATATGAGTTAGATTGATAATAGTAAGTGTAATAAGTATCGTAATTGTCGTTCTGTCGATCATATAAGCATAATATGGCTAATAATATGAGTTAGATTGATAATAGTAAGTGTAATAAGTACAGTAATTGTCGTTCTGTCGATCATATAAGCATAATATGGCTAATAATATGAGTTAGATTGATAATAATAAGAGTAGTGAGTATAGTAATTGTCGTTCTATCGATCATATAAGCATAATATGGCTAATAATATGAGTTAGATTGATAATAATAAGAGTAATAAGTATAGTAATTGTCGTTCTATCGATCATTTAAGCATAATATGGCTAGTAATATGAGTTAGATTGATAATAATAAGAGTAATAAGTATAGTAATTGTCGTTCTATCGATCATATAAGCATAATATGGCTAATAATATGAGTTAGATTGATAATAGTAAGTGTAATAAGTATAGTAATTGTCGTTCTGTCGATCATATAAGCATAATATGGCTAATAATATGAGTTAGATTGATAATAATAAGAGTAATAAGTATAGTAATTGTCGTTCTATCGATCATTTAAGCATAATACGGCTAATAATATGAGTTAGGTTGATAATAATAAGAGTAATAAGTATAGTAAATGTCGTGCTATCGATCATATCTGCATAATATTGTTAATAATATGAGTTAGATTGATAATAGTGAGTGTAATAAGTATAGTAATTGTCGTTCTATCGACATATCTGCATAATATGGCTAATAATATGAGTTAGATTGATAATAATAAGAGTAATAAGTATAGTAATTGTCGTTCTATCGATCACATAAGCATAATATGGCTAATAATATGAGTTAGATTGATAATGATAAGAGTAATAAGTATAGTAATTGTCGTTCTATCGATCATTTAAGCATAATATGGCTAGTAATATGAGTTAGATTGATAATAATAAGAGTAATAAGTATAGTAATTGCAGTTCTATCGATCATTTAAGCATAATATGGCTAGTAATATGAGTTAGATTGATAATAATAAGAGTAATAAGTATAGTAATTGTCGTTCTATCGATCATATCTGCATAATATGGCTAATAATATGAGTTAGATTGATAATAATAAGAGTAATAAGTATAATAATTGTCGTTCTATCGATCATATAAGCATAATATGGCTAATAATATGAGTTAGATCGATAATGATAAGAGTAGTAAGTACAGTAATTGTCGTTCTATCGATCATATAAGCATAATATGGCTAATAATATGAGTTAGATTGATAATAATAAGAGTAATGAGTATAGTAATTGTAGTTCTATCGATCATATCTGCATAATATGGTTAGTAATATGAGTCAGACTCATAATAATAAGAGTAATAAGTATAGTAATTGTCGTTCTATCGATCATTTAAGCATAATATGGCTAATAATATGAGTTAGGTTGATAAAAATAAGAATAATAAGTATAGTAATTGTCGTTCTATCGATCATATAAGCATAATATGGCTAATAATATGAGTTAGGTTGATAATAATAGGAGTAATAAGTATAGTAAATGTCGTGCTATCGATCATATCTGCATAATATGGTTAATAATATGAGTTAGATTAATAATAGTGAGTGTAATAAGTATAGTAATTGTCGTTCTATCGATCATATCTACATAATATGGCTAATAATATGAGTTAGATTGATAATAATAAGAGTAATAAGTATAGTAATTGTCGTTCTATCGATCATATAAGCATAATATGGCTAATAATATGAGTTAGATCGATAATGATAAGAGTAATAAGTACAGTAATTGTCGTTCTATCGATCATTTAAGCATAATACGGCTAATAATATGAGTTAGATTGATAATAATAAGAGTAATAAGTATAGTGATTGTCGTTCTATCGATCAAATTAGCATAATATGGTTAAGAATATGAGTTAGATTGATAACAGTGTGTGTAATAAGTATAGTAATTGTCGTTCTGTCGATCATATAAGCATAATATGGCTAATAATATGAGTTAGATCGATAATGATATGAGTAATAAGTATAGTAATTGTCGTTCTATCGATCATATCTGCATAATATGGTTGATAATATGAGTTAGATTCATAATAATAAGAGTAATAAGTATAGTAATTGTCCTTCTATCGATCATTTAAGCATAATATGGCTAATAATATGAGTTAGGTTGATAAAAATAAGAATAATAAGTATAGTAATTGTCGTTCTGTCGATCATATAAGCATAATATGGCTAATAATATGAGTTAGATTGATAATAATAAGAGTAATAAGTATAGTAATTGTCGTTCTATCGATCATATAAGCATAATATGGCTAATAATATGAGTTAGATTGATCATGATAAGAGTAATAAGTATAGTAATTGTCGTTCTATCGATCATTTAAGCATAATATGGCTAGTAATATGAGTTAGATTGATAATAATAAGAGTAATAAGTATAGTAATTGTCGTTCTACCGATCATTTAAGCATAATATGGCTAATAATATGAGTTAGGTAGATAAAAATAAGAATAATAAGTATAGTAATTGTCGTTCTATCGATCATTTAAGCATAATATGGCTAATAATATGAGTTAGGTAGATAAAAATAAGAATAATAAGTATAGTAATTGTCGTTCTATCGATCATACAAGCATAATATGGTTAATAATATGAGTTAGATTGATAATAATAAGAGTAATAAGTATAGTAATTGTCGTTCTATCGATCATTTAAGCATAATATGGCTAGTAATATGAGTTAGATTGATAATAATAAGAGTAATAAGTATAGTAATTGTCGTTCTATCGATCGTTTAAGCATAATATGGCTAGTAATATGAGTTAGATTGATAATAATAAGAGTAATAAGTATAGTAATTGTCGTTCTATCGATCATTTAAGCATAATATGGCTAATAATATGAGTTAGGTAGAAAAAAATAAGAATAATAAGTATAGTAATTGTCGTTCTATCGATCATACAAGCATAATATGGTTAATAATATGAGTTGGATTGATAATAATAAGAGTAATAAGTATAGTAATTGTCGTTCTATCGATCATATAAGCATAATATGGCTAATAATATGAGTTAGATCGATAATGGTAAGAGTAGTAAGTACAGTAATTGTCGTTCTATCGATCATATAAGCATAATATGGCTAATAATATGAGTTAGATTGATAATAATAAGAGTAATGGGTATAGTAATTGTAGTTCTATCGATCATATCTGCATAATACGGCTAATAATATGAGTTAGGTTGATAATAATAAGAGTAATAAGTATAGTAAATGTCGTGCTATCGATCATATCTGCATAATATTGTTAATAATATGAGTTAGATTGATAATAGTGAGTGTAATAAGTATAGTAATTGTCGTTCTATCGACATATCTGCATAATATGGCTAATAATATGAGTTAGATTGATAATAATAAGAGCAGTGAGTATAGTAATTGTCGTTCTATCGATCATATAAGCATAATATGGCTAATAATATGAGTTAGATTGATAATAATAAGAGTAATAAGTATAGTAATTGTCGTTCTATCGATCATTTAAGCATAATATTGCTAGTAATATGAGTTAGATTGATAATAATAAGAGTAATAAGTATAGTAATTGTCGTTCTATCGATCATTTAAGCATAATACGGCTAATAATATGAGTTAGGTTGATAATAATAAGAGTAATAAGTATAGTAAATGTCGTGCTATCGATCATATCTGCATAATATTGTTAATAATATGAGTTAGATTGATAATAGTGAGTGTAATAAGTATAGTAATTGCCGTTCTATCGACATATCTGCATAATATGGCTAATAATATGAGTTAGATTGATAATAATAAGAGTAATAAGTATAGTAATTGTCGTTCTATCGATCATATAAGCATAATATGGCTAATAATATGAGTTAGATTGATAATAGTAAGTGTAATAAGTACAGTAGTTGTCGTTCTGTCGATCATATAAGCATAATATGGCTAATAATATGAGTTAGATTGATAATAATAAGAGTAGTGAGTATAGTAATTGTCGTTCTATCGATCATATAAGCATAATATGGCTAATAATATGAGTTAGATTGATAATAATAAGAGTAATAAGTATAGTAATTGTCGTTCTATCGATCATTTAAGCATAATATGGCTAGTAATATGAGTTAGATTGATAATAATAAGAGTAATAAGTATAGTAATTGTCGTTCTATCGATCATATAAGCATAATATGGCTAATAATATGAGTTAGATTGATAATAGTAAGTGTAATAAGTATAGTAATTGTCGTTCTGTCGATCATATAAGCATAATATGGCTAATAATATGAGTTAGATTGATAATAATAAGAGTAATAAGTATAGTAATTGTCGTTCTATCGATCATTTAAGCATAATACGGCTAATAATATGAGTTAGGTTGATAATAATAAGAGTAATAAGTATAGTAAATGTCGTGCTATCGATCATATCTGCATAATATTGTTAATAATATGAGTTAGATTGATAATAGTGAGTGTAATAAGTATAGTAATTGTCGTTCTATCGACATATCTGCATAATATGGCTAATAATATGAGTTAGATTGATAATAATAAGAGTAATAAGTATAGTAATTGTCGTTCTATCGATCACATAAGCATAATATGGCTAATAATATGAGTAAGATTGATAATAATAATAGTAATAAGTATAGTAATTGTCGTTCTATCGATCATATCTGCATAATATGACTAATAGTATGAGTTAGATTGATAATAATAAGAGTAATAAGTATAATAATTGTCGTTCTATCGATCATATAAGCATAATATGGCTAATAATATGAGTTAGATCGATAATGATAAGAGTAGTAAGTACAGTAATTGTCGTTCTATCGATCATATAAGCATAATATGGCTAATAATATGAGTTAGATTGATAATAATAAGAGTAATGAGTATAGTAATTGTAGTTCTATCGATCATATCTGCATAATATGGTTAGTAATATGAGTCAGACTCATAATAATAAGAGTAATAAGTATAGTAATTGTCGTTCTATCGATCATTTAAGCATAATATGGCTAATAATATGAGTTAGGTTGATAAAAATAAGAATAATAAGTATAGTAATTGTCGTTTTATCGATCATATAAGCATAATATGGCTAATAATATGAGTTAGGTTGATAATAATAGGAGTAATAAGTATAGTAAATGTCGTGCTATCGATCATATCTGCATAATATGGTTAATAATATGAGTTAGATTAATAATAGTGAGTGTAATAAGTATAGTAATTGTCGTTCTATCGATCATATCTACATAATATGGCTAATAATATGAGTTAGATTGATAATAAGAAGAGTAATAAGTATAGTAATTGTCGTTCTATCGATCATTTAAGCTTAATATGGCTAATAATATGAGTTAGGTAGATAAAAATAAGAATAATAAGTATAGTAATTGTCGTTCTATCGATCATACAAGCATAATATGGTTAATAATATGAGTTGGATTGATAATAATAAGAGTAATAAGTATAGTAATTGTCGTTCTATCGATCATATAAGCATAATATGGCTAATAATATGAGTAAGGTTGATAATAATAATAGTAATAAGTATAGTAATTGTCGTTCTATCGATCATATCTGCATAATATGGCTAATAATATGAGTTAGATTGATAATAATAAGAGTAATAAGTATAATAATTGTCGTTCTATCGATCATATAAGCATAATATGGCTAATAATATGAGTTAGATCGATAATGATAAGAGTAGTAAGTACAGTAATTGTCGTTCTATCGATCATATAAGCATAATATGGCTAATAATATGAGTTAGATTGATAATAATAAGAGTAATGAGTATAGTAATTGTAGTTCTATCGATCATATCTGCATAATATGGTTAGTAATATGAGTCAGACTCATAATAATAAGAGTAATAAGTATAGTAATTGTCGTTCTATCGATCATTTAAGCATAATATGGCTAATAATATGAGTTAGGTTGATAAAAATAAGAATAATAAGTATAGTAATTGTCGTTCTATCGATCATATAAGCATAATATGGCTAATAATATGAGTTAGGTTGATAATAATAGGAGTAATAAGTATAGTAAATGTCGTGCTATCGATCATATCTGCATAATATGGTTAATAATATGAGTTAGATTAATAATAGTGAGTGTAATAAGTATAGTAATTGTCGTTCTATCGATCATATCTACATAATATGGCTAATAATATGAGTTAGATTGATAATAATAAGAGTAATAAGTATAGTAATTGTCGTTCTATCGATCATATAAGCATAATATGGCTAATAATATGAGTTAGATCGATAATGATAAGAGTAATAAGTACAGTAATTGTCGTTCTATCGATCATTTAAGCATAATACGGCTAATAATATGAGTTAGATTGATAATAATAAGAGTAATAAGTATAGTGATTGTCGTTCTATCGATCAAATTAGCATAATATGGTTAAGAATATGAGTTAGATTGATAACAGTGTGTGTAATAAGTATAGTAATTGGCGTTCTGTCGATCATATAAGCATAATATGGCTAATAATATGAGTTAGATCGATGATGATATGAGTAATAAGTATAGTAATTGTCGTTCCATCGATCATATCTGCATAATATGGTTGATAATATGAGTTAGATTCATAATAATAAGAGTAATAAGTATAGTAATTGTCCTTCTATCGATCATTTAAGCATAATATGGCTAATAATATGAGTTAGGTTGATAAAAATAAGAATAATAAGTATAGTAATTGTCGTTCTGTCGATCATATAAGCATAATATGGCTAATAATATGAGTTAGATTGATAATAATAAGAGTAATAAGTATAGTAATTGTCGTTCTATCGATCATATAAGCATAATATGGCTAATAATATGAGTTAGATTGATCATGATAAGAGTAATAAGTATAGTAATTGTCGCTCTATCGATCATTTAAGCATAATATGGCTAGTAATATGAGTTAGATTGATAATAATAAGAGTAATAAGTATAGTAATTGTCGTTCTACCGATCATTTAAGCATAATATGGCTAATAATATGAGTTAGGTAGATAAAAATAAGAATAATAAGTATAGTAATTGTCGTTCTATCGATCATTTAAGCATAATATGGCTAGTAATATGAGTTAGATTGATAATAATAAGAGTAATAAGTATAGTAATTGTCGTTCTATCGATCGTTTAAGCATAATATGGCTAGTAATATGAGTTAGATTGATAATAATAAGAGTAATAAGTATAGTAATTGTCGTTCTATCGATCATTTAAGCATAATATGGCTAATA
This sequence comes from Megachile rotundata, assembly GCF_050947335.1. Classification (NCBI taxonomy): domain Eukaryota; kingdom Metazoa; phylum Arthropoda; class Insecta; order Hymenoptera; family Megachilidae; genus Megachile; species Megachile rotundata. The sequence goes on along the minus strand of NW_027473480.1, from coordinate 120,389 downwards.
ATATGAGTTAGGTAGAAAAAAATAAGAATAATAAGTATAGTAATTGTCGTTCTATCGATCATACAAGCATAATATGGTTAATAATATGAGTTGGATTGATAATAATAAGAGTAATAAGTATAGTAATTGTCGTTCTATCGATCATATAAGCATAATATGGCTAATTATATGAGTTAGATCGATAATGGTAAGAGTAGTAAGTACAGTAATTGTCGTTCTATCGATCATTTCAGCATAATACGGCTAATAATATGAGTTAGGTTGATAATAATAAGAGTAATAAGTATAGTAAATGTCGTGCTATCGATCATATCTGCATAATATTGTTAATAATATGAGTTAGATTGATAATAGTGAGTGTAATAAGTATAGTAATTGTCGTTCTATCGACATATCTGCATAATATGGCTAATAATATGAGTTAGATTGATAATAATAAGAGTAATAAGTATAGTAATTGTCGTTCTATCGATCATATAAGCATAATATGGCTAATAATATGAGTTAGATTGATAATAGTAAGTGTAATAAGTACAGTAATTGTCGTTCTGTCGATCATATAAGCATAATATGGCTAATAATATGAGTTAGATTGATAATAATAAGAGTAGTGAGTATAGTAATTGTCGTTCTATCGATCATATAAGCATAATATGGCTAATAATATGAGTTAGATTGATAATAATAAGAGTAATAAGTATAGTAATTGTCGTTCTATCGATCATTTAAGCATAATATGGCTAGTAATATGAGTTAGATTGATAATAATAAGAGTAATAAGTATAGTAATTGTCGTTCTATCGATCATTTAAGCATAATACGGCTAATAATATGAGTTAGGTTGATAATAATAAGAGTAATAAGTATAGTAAATGTCGTGCTATCGATCATATCTGCATAATATTGTTAATAATATGAGTTAGATTGATAATAGTGAGTGTAATAAGTATAGTAATTGTCGTTCTATCGACATATCTGCATAATATGGCTAATAATATGAGTTAGATTGATAATAATAAGAGTAATAAGTATAGTAATTGTCGTTCTATCGATCATATAAGCATAATATGGCTAATAATATGAGTTAGATTGATAATAGTAAGTGTAATAAGTACAGTAATTGTCGTTCTGTCGATCATATAAGCATAATATGGCTAATAATATGAGTTAGATTGATAATAATAAGAGTAGTGAGTATAGTAATTGTCGTTCTATCGATCATATAAGCATAATATGGCTAATAATATGAGTTAGATTGATAATAATAAGAGTAATAAGTAAAGTAATTGTCGTTCTATCGATCATTTAAGCATAATATGGCTAGTAATATGAGTTAGATTGATAATAGTAAGTGTAATAAGTATAGTAATTGTCGTTCTGTCGATCATATAAGCATAATATGGCTAATAATATGAGTTAGATTGATAATAATAAGAGTAATAAGTATAGTAATTCTCGTTCTATCGATCATTTAAGCATAATACGGCTAATAATATGAGTTAGGTTGATAATAATAAGAGTAATAAGTATAGTAAATGTCGTGCTATCGATCATATCTGCATAATATTGTTAATAATATGAGTTAGATTGATAATAGTGAGTGTAATAAGTATAGTAATTGTCGTTCTATCGACATATCTGCATAATATGGCTAATAATATGAGTTAGATTGATAATAATAAGAGTAATAAGTATAGTAATTGTCGTTCTATCGATCATATAAGCATAATATGGCTAATAATATGAGTTAGATTGATAATAGTAAGTGTAATAAGTACAGTAATTGTCGTTCTGTCGATCATATAAGCATAATATGGCTAATAATATGAGTTAGATTGATAATAATAAGAGTAGTGAGTATAGTAATTGTCGTTCTATCGATCATATAAGCATAATATGGCTAATAATATGAGTTAGATTGATAATAATAAGAGTAATAAGTATAGTAATTGTCGTTCTATCGATCATTTAAGCATAATATGGCTAGTAATATGAGTTAGATTGATAATAATAAGAGTAATAAGTATAGTAATTGTCGTTCTATCGATCATATAAGCATAATATGGCTAATAATATGAGTTAGATTGATAATAGTAAGTGTAATAAGTATAGTAATTGTCGTTCTGTCGATCATATAAGCATAATATGGCTAATAATATGAGTTAGATTGATAATAATAAGAGTAATAAGTATAGTAATTGTCGTTCTATCGATCATTTAAGCATAATACGGCTAATAATATGAGTTAGGTTGATAATAATAAGAGTAATAAGTATAGTAAATGTCGTGCTATCGATCATATCTGCATAATATTGTTAATAATATGAGTTAGATTGATAATAGTGAGTGTAATAAGTATAGTAATTGTCGTTCTATCGACATATCTGCATAATATGGCTAATAATATGAGTTAGATTGATAATGATAAGAGTAATAAGTATAGTAATTGTCGTTCTATCGATCATTTAAGCATAATATGGCTAGTAATATGAGTTAGATTGATAATAATAAGAGTAATAAGTATAGTAATTGTCGTTCTATCGATCATTTAAGCATAATATGGCTAATAATATGAGTTAGGTAGATAAAAATAAGAATAATAAGTATAGTAATTGTCGTTCTATCGATCATATAAGCATAATATGGCTAATAATATGAGTTAGGTTGATAATAATAGGAGTAATAAGTATAGTAAATGTCGTGCTATCGATCATATCTGCATAATATGGTTAATAATATGAGTTAGATTAATAATAGTGAGTGTAATAAGTATAGTAATTGTCGTTCTATCGATCATATCTACATAATATGGCTAATAATATGAGTTAGATTGATAATAATAAGAGTAATAAGTATAGTAATTGTCGTTCTATCGATCATATAAGCATAATATGGCTAATAATATGAGTTAGATCGATAATGATAAGAGTAATAAGTACAGTAATTGTCGTTCTATCGATCATTTAAGCATAATACGGCTAATAATATGAGTTAGATTGATAATAATAAGAGTAATAAGTATAGTGATTGTCGTTCTATCGATCAAATTAGCATAATATGGTTAAGAATATGAGTTAGATTGATAACAGTGTGTGTAATAAGTATAGTAATTGTCGTTCTGTCGATCATATAAGCATAATATGGCTAATAATATGAGTTAGATCGATAATGATATGAGTAATAAGTATAGTAATTGTCGTTCTATCGATCATATCTGCATAATATGGTTAATAATATGAGTTAGATTCATAATAATAAGAGTAATAAGTATAGTAATTGTCCTTCTATCGATCATTTAAGCATAATATGGCTAATAATATGAGTTAGGTAGATAAAAATAAGAATAATAAGTATAGTAATTGTCGTTCTATCGATCATTTAAGCATAATATGGCTAATAATATGAGTTAAGTAGATAAAAATAAGAATAATAAGTATAGTAATTGTCGTTCTATCGATCATACAAGCATAATATGGTTAATAATATGAGTTAGATTGATAATAATAAGAGTAATAAGTATAGTAATTGTCGTTCTATCGATCATTTAAGCATAATATGGCTAGTAATATGAGTTAGATTGATAATAATAAGAGTAATAAGTATAGTAATTGTCGTTCTATCGATCATTTAAGCATAATATGGCTAGTAATATGAGTTAGATTGATAATAATAAGAGTAATAAGTATAGTAATTGTCGTTCTATCGATCATTTAAGCATAATATGGCTAATAATATGAGTTAGGTAGAAAAAAATAAGAATAATAAGTATAGTAATTGTCGTTCTATCGATCATACAAGCATAATATGGTTAATAATATGAGTTGGATTGATAATAATAAGAGTAATAAGTATAGTAATTGTCGTTCTATCGATCATATAAGCATAATATGGCTAATAATATGAGTTAGATCGATAATGGTAAGAGTAGTAAGTACAGTAATTGTCGTTCTATCGATCATTTAAGCATAATACGGCTAATAATATGAGTTAGGTTGATAATAATAAGAGTAATAAGTAGAGTAAATGTCGTGCTATCGATCATATCTGCATAATATTGTTAATAATATGAGTTAGATTGATAATAGTGAGTGTAATAAGTATAGTAATTGTCGTTCTATCGACATATCTGCATAATATGGCTAATAATATGAGTTAGATTGATAATAATAAGAGTAATAAGTATAGTAATTGTCGTTCTATCGATCATATAAGCATAATATGGCTAATAATATGAGTTAGATTGATAATAGTAAGTGTAATAAGTACAGTAATTGTCGTTCTGTCGATCATATAAGCATAATATGGCTAATAATATGAGTTAGATTGATAATAATAAGAGTAGTGAGTATAGTAATTGTCGTTCTATCGATCATATAAGCATAATATGGCTAATAATATGAGTTAGATTGATAATAATAAGAGTAATAAGTATAGTAATTGTCGTTCTATCGATCATTTAAGCATAATATGGCTAGTAATATGAGTTAGATTGATAATAATAAGAGTAATAAGTATAGTAATTGTCGTTCTATCGATCATTTAAGCATAATACGGCTAATAATATGAGTTAGGTTGATAATAATAAGAGTAATAAGTATAGTAAATGTCGTGCTATCGATCATATCTGCATAATATTGTTAATAATATGAGTTAGATTGATAATAGTGAGTGTAATAAGTATAGTAATTGTCGTTCTATCGACATATCTGCATAATATGGCTAATAATATGAGTTAGGTTGATAATAATAAGAGTAATAAGTATAGTAATTGTCGTTCTATCGATCATATAAGCATAATATGGCTAATAATATGAGTTAGATTGATAATAGTAAGTGTAATAAGTACAGTAATTGTCGTTCTGTCGATCATATAAGCATAATATGGCTAATAATATGAGTTAGATTGATAATAATAAGAGTAGTGAGTATAGTAATTGTCGTTCTATCGATCATTTAAGCATAATATGGCTAGTAATATGAGTTAGATTGATAATAATAAGAGTAATAAGTATAGTAATTGTCGTTCTATCGATCATATAAGCATAATATGGCTAATAATATGAGTTAGATTGATAATAGTAAGTGTAATAAGTATAGTAATTGTCGTTCTGTCGATCATATAAGCATAATATGGCTAATAATATGAGTTAGATTGATAATAATAAGAGTAATAAGTATAGTAATTGTCGTTCTATCGATCATTTAAGCATAATACGGCTAATAATATGAGTTAGGTTGATAATAATAAGAGTAATAAGTATAGTAAATGTCGTGCTATCGATCATATCTGCATAATATTGTTAATAATATGAGTTAGATTGATAATAGTGAGTGTAATAAGTATAGTAATTGTCGTTCTATCGACATATCTGCATAATATGGCTAATAATATGAGTTAGATTGATAATAATAAGAGTAATAAGTATAGTAATTGTCGTTCTATCGATCACATAAGCATAATATGGCTAATAATATTAGTTAGATTGATAACAATAAGAGTAATAAGTATAGTAATTGTCGTTCTATCGATCATATAAGCATAATATGGCTAATAATATGAGTTAGATTCATAATAATAAGAGTAATAAGTACAGTACTTGTCGTTCTATCGATCATATAAGCATAATATGGCTAATAATATGAGTTAGATTGATAATAGTATGAGTAATAGGTATAGTAATTGTCGTTCTATCGATCATTTAAGCATAATATGGCTAATAATATGAGTAAGATTGATAATAGTATGAGTAATAGGTATAGTAATTGTCGTTCTATCGATAATTTAAGCATAATATGGCTAATAATATGAGTAAGAATGATAATAGTATGAGTAATAGGTATAGTAATTGTCGTTCTATCGATCATTTAAGCATAATATGGCTAATAATATGAGTTAGATTGATAATAGTGAGTGTAATAAGTATAGTAATTGTCGTTCTATCGACATATCTGCATAATATGGCTAATAATATGAGTTAGATTGATAATAATAAGAGTAATAAGTATAGTAATTGTCGTTCTATCGATCACATAAGCATAATATGGCTAATAATATGAGTTAGATTGATAATGATAAGAGTAATAAGTATAGTAATTGTCGTTCTATCGATCATTTAAGCATAATATGGCTAGTAATATGAGTTAGATTGATAATAATAAGAGTAATAAGTATAGTAATTGTCGTTCTATCGATCATTTAAGCATAATATGGCTAATAATATGAGTTAGGTAGATAAAAATAAGAATAATAAGTATAGTAATTGTCGTTCTGTCGATCATACAAGCATAATATGGTTAATAATATGAGTTGGATTGATAATAATAAGAGTAATAAGTATAGTAATTGTCGTTCTATCGATCATATAAGCATAATATGGCTAATAATATGAGTAAGATTGATAATAATAATAGTAATAAGTATAGTAATTGTCGTTCTATCGATCATATCTGCATAATATGGCTAATAATATGAGTTAGATTGATAATAATAAGAGTAATAAGTATAGTAATTGTCGTTCTATCGATCATATAAGCATAATATGGCTAATAATATGAGTTAGATCGATAATGATAAGAGTAGTAAGTACAGTAATTGTCGTTCTATCGATCATATAAGCATAATATGGCTAATAATATGAGTTAGATTGATAATAATAAGAGTAATGAGTATAGTAATTGTAGTTCTATCGATCATATCTGCATAATATGGTTAGTAATATGAGTCAGACTCATAATAATAAGAGTAATAAGTATAGTAATTGTCGTTCTATCGATCATTTAAGCATAATATGGCTAATAATATGAGTTAGGTTGATAAAAATAAGAATAATAAGTATAGTAATTGTCGTTCTATCGATCATATAAGCATAATATGGCTAATAATATGAGTTAGGTTGATAATAATAGGAGTAATAAGTATAGTAAATGTCGTGCTATCGATCATATCTGCATAATATGGTTAATAATATGAGTTAGATTAATAATAGTGAGTGTAATAAGTATAGTAATTGTCGTTCTATCGATCATATCTACATAATATGGCTAATAATATGAGTTAGATTGATAATAATAAGAGTAATAAGTATAGTAATTGTCGTTCTATCGATCATATAAGCATAATATGGCTAATAATATGAGTTAGATCGATAATGATAAGAGTAATAAGTACAGTAATTGTCGTTCTATCGATCATTTAAGCATAATACGGCTAATAATATGAGTTAGATTGATAATAATAAGAGTAATAAGTATAGTGATTGTCGTTCTATCGATCAAATTAGCATAATATGGTTAATAATATGAGTTAGATTGATAACAGTGTCTGTAATAAGTATAGTAATTGTCGTTCTGTCGATCATATAAGCATAATATGGCTAATAATATGAGTCAGATCGATAATGATATGAGTAATAAGTATAGTAATTGTCGTTCTATCGATCATATCTGCATAATATGGTTAATAATATGAGTTAGATTCATAATAATAAGAGCAATAAGTATAGTAATTGTCGTTCTATCGATCATTTAAGCATAATATGGCTAATAATATGAGTTAGGTTGATAAAGATAAGAATAATAAGTATAGTAATTGTCGTTCGATCGATCATATAAGCATAATATGGCTAATAATATGAGTTAGATCGATAATGATATGAGTAATAAGTACAGTAATTGTCGTTCTATCGATCATATAAGCATAATATGGCTAATAATATGAGTTAGATTGATAATAGTATGAGTAATAGGTATAGTAATTGTCGTTCTATCGATCATATAAGCATAATATGGCTAATAATATGAGTTAGATCGATAATGATAAGAGTAGTAAGTACAGTAATTGTCGTTCTATCGATCATATAAGCATAATATGGCTAATAATATGAGTTAGATTGATAATAATAAGAGTAATGGGTATAGTAATTGTAGTTCTATCGATCATATCTGCATAATATGGTTAATAATATGAGTTAGATTGATAATAGTGAGTGTAATAAGTATAGTAATTGTCGTTCTATCGATCATATCTACATAATATGGCTAATAATATGAGTTAGATTGATAATAATAAGAGTAATAAGTATAGTAATTGTCCTTCTATCGATCATATAAGCATAATATGGCTAATAATATGAGTTAGATTGATAATAGTATGAGTAATAGGTATAGTAATTGTCGTTCTATCGATCATATAAGCATAATATGGCTAATAATATGAGTTAGATCGATAATGATAAGAGTAGTAAGTACAGTAATTGTCGTTCTATCGATCATATAAGTATAATATGGCTAATAATATGAGTTAGATTGATAATAATAAGAGTAATGGGTATAGTAATTGTAGTTCTATCGATCATATCTGCATAATATGGTTAATAATATGAGTTAGATTGATAATAGTGAGTGTAATAAGTATAGTAATTGTCGTTCTATCGATCATATCTACATAATATGGCTAATAATATGAGTTAGATTGATAATAATAAGAGTAGTGAGTATAGTAATTGTCCTTCTATCGATCATATAAGCATAATATGGCTAATAATATGAGTTAGATCGATAATGATATGAGTAATAAGTATAGTAATTGTCGTTCTATCGATCATATCTGCATAATATGGTTAATAATATGAGTTAGATTGATAATAGTGAGTGTAATAAGTATAGTAATTGTCGTTCTATCGATCATATCTACATAATATGGCTAATAATATGAGTTAGATTGATAATAATAAGAGTAGTGAGTATAGTAATTGTCCTTCTATCGATCATATAAGCATAATATGGCTAATAATATGAGTTAGATCGATAATGATATGAGTAATAAGTATAGTAATTGTCGTTCTATCGATCATATCTGCATAATATGGTTAATAATATGAGTTAGATTCATAATAATAAGAGCAATAAGTATAGTAATTGTCGTTCTATCGATCACTTAAGCATAATATGGCTAATAATATGAGTTAGGTTGATAAAAATAAGAATAATAAGTATAGTAATTGTCGTTCTATCGATCATATAAGCATAATATGGCTAATAATATGAGTTAGGTTGATAATAATAGGAGTAATAAGTATAGTAATTGTCGTTCTATCGATCATATAAGCATAATATGGCTAATAATATGAGTTAGATCGATAATGATAAGAGTAATAAGTACAGTAATTGTCGTTCTATCGATCATATAAGCATAATATGGCTAATAATATGAGTTAGATTGATAATAATAAGAGTAATGAGTATAGTAATTGTAGTTCTATCGATCATATCTGCATAATATGGTTAGTAATATGAGTCAGACTCATAATAATAAGAGTAATAAGTATAGTAATTGTCGTTCTATCGATCATTTAAGCATAATATGGCTAATAATATGAGTTAGATCGATAATGATAAGAGTAATAAGTACAGTAATTGTCGTTATATCGATCATATAAGCATAATATGGCTAATAATATGAGTTAGATTGATAATAATAAGAGTAATAAGTATAGTAATTGTCGTTCTATCGATCATATAAGCATAATATGGCTAATAATATGAGTAAGATTGATAATAATAATAGTAATAAGTATAGTAATTGTCGTTCTATCGATCATATCTGCATAATATGGCTAATAATATGAGTTAGATTGATAATAATAAGAGTAATAAGTATAGTAATTGTCGTTCTATCGATCATATAAGCATAATATGGCTAATAATATGAGTTAGATCGATAATGATAAGAGTAGTAAGTACAGTAATTGTCGTTCTATCGATCATATAAGCATAATATGGCTAATAATATGAGTTAGATTGATAATAATAAGAGTAATGAGTATAGTAATTGTAGTTCTATCGATCAAATCTGCATAATATGGTTAGTAATATGAGTCAGACTCATAATAATAAGAGTAATAAGTATAGTAATTGTCGTTCTATCGATCATTTAAGCATAATATGGCTAATAATATGAGTTAGGTTGATAAAAATAAGAATAATAAGTATAGTAATTGTCGTTCTATCGATCATATAAGCATAATATGGCTAATAATATGAGTTAGGTTGATAATAATAAGAGTAATAAGTATAGTAATTGTCGTTCTATCGATCATATAAGCATAATATGGCTAATAATATGAGTTAGATCGATAATGATAAGAGTAATAAGTACAGTAATTGTCGTTCTATCGACCATTTAAGCATAATACGGCTAATAATATGAGTTAGATTGATAATAATAAGAGTAATAAGTATAGTGATTGTCGTTCTATCGATCAAATTAGCATAATATGGTTAATAATATGAGTTAGATTGATAACAGTGTGTGTAATAAGTATAGTAATTGTCGTTCTGTCGATCATATAAGCATAATATGGCTAATAATATGAGTCAGATCGATAATGATATGAGTAATAAGTATAGTAATTGTCGTTCTATCGATCATATCTGCATAATATGGTTAATAATATGAGTTAGATTCATAATAATAAGAGCAATAAGTATAGTAATTGTCGTTCTATCGATCATTTAAGCATAATATGGCTAATAATATGAGTTAGGTTGATAAAAATAAGAATAATAAGTATAGTAATTGTCGTTCGATCGATCATATAAGCATAATATGGCTAATAATATGAGTTAGGTTGATAATAATAGGAGTAATATGTATAGTAAATGTCGTGCTATCGATCATATCTGCATAATATGGTTAATAATATGAGTTAGATTAATAATAGTGAGTGTAATAAGTATAGTAATTGTCGTTCTATCGATCATATTAGCATAATATGGTTAATAATATGAGTTAGATTAATAATAATAAGAGTAATAAGTACAGTAATTGTCGTTCTATCGATCATATAAGCATAATATGTTTAATAATATGAGTTAGATTGATAACAATAAGAGTAATAAGTACAGTAATTGTCGTTCTATCGATAATATAAGCATAATATGGCTAATAATATGAGTTAGATCGATAATGATATGAGTAATAAGTACAGTAATTGTCGTTCTATCGATCATATAAGCATAATATGGCTAATAATATGAGTTAGATCGATAATGATAAGAGTAGTAAGTACAGTAATTGTCGTTCTATCGATCATATAAGCATAATATGGCTAATAATATGAGTTAGATTGATAATAATAAGAGTAATGGGTATAGTAATTGTAGTTCTATCGATCATATCTGCATAATATGGTTAATAATATGAGTTAGATTGATAATAGTGAGTGTAATAAGTATAGTAATTGTCGTTCTATCGATCATATCTACATAATATGGCTAATAATATGAGTTAGATTGATAATAATAAGAGTAATAAGTATAGTAATTGTCCTTCTATCGATCATATAAGCATAATATGGCTAATAATATGAGTTAGATCGATAATGATATGAGTAATAAGTATAGTAATTGTCGTTCTATCGATCATATCTGCATAATACGGTTAATAATATGAGTTAGATTCATAATAATAAGAGCAATAAGTATAGTAATTGTCGTTCTATCGATCATTTAAGCATAATATGGCTAATAATATGAGTTAGGTTGATAAAAATATGAATAATAAGTATAGTAATTGTCGTTCTATCGATCATATAAGCATAATATGGCTAATAATATGAGTTAGGTTGATAATAATAGGAGTAATAAGTATAGTAAATGTCGTGCTATCGATCATATCTGCATAATATGGTTAATAATATGAGTTAGATTAATAATAGTGAGTGTAATAAGTATAGTAATTGTCGTTCTATCGATCATATTAGCATAATATGGTTAATAATATGAGTTAGATCGATAATGATATGAGTAATAAGTACAGTAATTGTCGTTCTATCGATCATATAAGCATAATATGGCTAATAATATGAGTTAGATTGATAATAGTATGAGTAATAGGTATAGTAATTGTCGTTCTATCGATCATATAAGCATAATATGGCTAATAATATGAGTTAGATCGATAATGATAAGAGTAGTAAGTACAGTAATTGTCGTTCTATCGATCATATAAGCATAATATGGCTAATAATATGAGTTAGATTGATAATAATAAGAGTAATGGGTATAGTAATTGTAGTTCTATCGATCATATCTGCATAATATGGTTAATAATATGAGTTAGATTGATAATAGTGAGTGTAATAAGTATAGTAATTGTCGTTCTATCGATCATATCTACATAATATGGCTAATAATATGAGTTAGATTGATAATAATAAGAGTAGTGAGTATAGTAATTGTCCTTCTATCGATCATATAAGCATAATATGGCTAATAATATGAGTTAGATCGATAATGATATGAGTAATAAGTATAGTAATTGTCGTTCTATCGATCATATCTGCATAATATGGTTAATAATATGAGTTAGATTCATAATAATAAGAGCAATAAGTATAGTAATTGTCGTTCTATCGATCACTTAAGCATAATATGGCTAATAATATGAGTTAGGTTGATAAAAATAAGAATAATAAGTATAGTAATTGTCGTTCTATCGATCATATAAGCATAATATGGCTAATAATATGAGTTAGGTTGATAATAATAGGAGTAATAAGTATAGTAATTGTCGTTCTATCGATCATATAAGCATAATATGGCTAATAATATGAGTTAGATCTATAATGATAAGAGTAATAAGTACAGTAATTGTCGTTCTATCGATCATATAAGCATAATATGGCTAATAATATGAGTTAGATTGATAATAATAAGAGTAATGAGTATAGTAATTGTAGTTCTATCGATCATATCTGCATAATATGGTTAGTAATATGAGTCAGACTCATAATAATAAGAGTAATAAGTATAGTAATTGTCGTTCTATCGATCATTTAAGCATAATATGGCTAACAATATGAGTTAGGTTGATAAAAATAAGAATAATAAGTATAGTAATTGTCGTTCTATCGATAATATAAGCATAATATGGCTAATAATATGAGTTAGATCGATAATGATATGAGTAATAAGTACAGTAATTGTCGTTCTATCGATCATATAAGCATAATATGGCTAATAATATGAGTTAGATTGATAATAGTATGAGTAATAGGTATAGTAATTGTCGTTCTATCGATCATATAAGCATAATATGGCTAATAATATGAGTTAGATCGATAATGATAAGAGTAGTAAGTACAGTAATTGTCGTTCTATCGATCATGTAAGCATAATATGGCTAATAATATGAGTTAGATTGATAATAATAAGAGTAATGGGTATAGTAATTGTAGTTCTATCGATCATATCTGCATAATATGGTTAATAATATGAGTTAGATTGATAATAGTGAGTGTAATAAGTATAGTAATTGTCGTTCTATCGATCATATCTACATAATATGGCTAATAATATGAGTTAGATTGATAATAATAAGAGTAATAAGTATAGTAATTGTCCTTCTATCGATCATATAAGCATAATATGGCTAATAATATGAGTTAGATCGATAATGATATGAGTAATAAGTATAGTAATTGTCGTTCTATCGATCATATCTGCATAATACGGTTAATAATATGAGTTAGATTCATAATAATAAGAGCAATAAGTATAGTAATTGTCGTTCTATCGATCACTTAAGCATAATATGGCTAATAATATGAGTTAGGTTGATAAAAATATGAATAATAAGTATAGTAATTGTCGTTCTATCGATCATGTAAGCATAATATGGCTAATAATATGAGTTAGATTGATAATAATAAGAGTAATGGGTATAGTAATTGTAGTTTTATCGATCATATCTGCATAATATGGTTAATAATATGAGTTAGATTGATAATAGTGAGTGTAATAAGTATAGTAATTGTCGTTCTATCGATCATATCTACATAATATGGCTAATAATATGAGTTAGATTGATAATAATAAGAGTAATAAGTATAGTAATTGTCCTTCTATCGATCATATAAGCATAATATGGCTAATAATATGAGTTAGATCGATAATGATATGAGTAATAAGTATAGTAATTGTCGTTCTATCGATCATATCTGCATAATACGGTTAATAATATGAGTTAGATTCATAATAATAAGAGCAATAAGTATAGTAATTGTCGTTCTATCGATCACTTAAGCATAATATGGCTAATAATATGAGTTAGGTTGATAAAAATATGAATAATAAGTATAGTAATTGTCGTTCTATCGATCATATAAGCATAATATGGCTAATAATATGAGTTAGGTTGATAATAATAGGAGTAATAAGTATAGTAAATGTCGTGCTATCGATCATATCTGCATAATATGGTTAATAATATGAGTTAGATTAATAATAGTGAGTGTAATAAGTATAGTAATTGTCGTTCTATCGATCATATTAGCATAATATGGTTAATAATATGAGTTAGATCGATAATGATATGAGTAATAAGTACAGTAATTGTCGTTCTATCGATCATATAAGCATAATATGGCTAATAATATGAGTTAGATTGATAATAGTATGAGTAATAGGTATAGTAATTATCGTTCTATCGATCATATAAGCATAATATGGCTAATAATATGAGTTAGATCGATAATGATAAGAGTAGTAAGTACAGTAATTGTCGTTCTATCGATCATATAAGCATAATATGGCTAATAATATGAGTTAGATTGATAATAATAAGAGTAATGGGTATAGTAATTGTAGTTCTATCGATCATATCTGCATAATATGGTTAATAATATGAGTTAGATTGATAATAGTGAGTGTAATAAGTATAGTAATTGTCGTTCTATCGATCATATCTGCATAATATGGTTAATAATATGAGTTAGATTCATAATAATAAGAGCAATAAGTATAGTAATTGTCGTTCTATCGATCACTTAAGCATAATATGGCTAATAATATGAGTTAGGTTGATAAAAATAAGAATAATAAGTATAGTAATTGTCGTTCTATCGATCATATAAGCATAATATGGCTAATAATATGAGTTAGGTTGATAATAATAGGAGTAATAAGTATAGTAATTGTCGTTCTATCGATCATATAAGCATAATATGGCTAATAATATGAGTTAGATCGATAATGATAAGAGTAATAAGTACAGTAATTGTCGTTCTATCGATCATATAAGCATAATATGGCTAATAATATGAGTTAGATTGATAATAATAAGAGTAATGAGTATAGTAATTGTAGTTCTATCGATCATATCTGCATAATATGGTTAGTAATATGAGTCAGACTCATAATAATAAGAGTAATAAGTATAGTAATTGTCGTTCTATCGATCATTTAAGCATAATATGGCTAACAATATGAGTTAGGTTGATAAAAATAAGAATAATAAGTATAGTAATTGTCGTTCTGTCGACCATATAAGCATAATATGGCTAATAATATGAGTTAGATTGATAATAATAAGAGTAATAAGTATAGTAATTGTCGTTCTATCGATCATTTAAGCATAATACGGCTAATAATATGAGTTAGATTGATAATAATAAGAGTAATAAGTATAGTGATTGTCGTTCTATCGATCAAATTAGCATAATATGGTTAATAATATGAGTTAGATTGATAACAGTGTGTGTAATAAGTATAGTAATTGTCGTTCTGTCGGTCATATAAGCATAATATGGCTAATAATATGAGTTAGATCGATAATGATATGAGTAATAAGTATAGTAATTGTCGTTCTATCGATCATATCTGCATAATATGGTTAATAATATGAGTTAGATTCATAATAATAAGAGCAATAAGTATAGTAATTGTCGTTCTATCGATCATTTAAGCATAATATGGCTAATAATATGAGTTAGGTTGATAAAAATAAGAATAATAAGTATAGTAATTGTCGTTCTATCGATCATATAAGCATAATATGGCTAATAATATGAGTTAGGTTGATAATAATAGGAGTAATATGTATAGTAAATGTCGTGCTATCGATCATATCTGCATAATATGGTTAATAATATGAGTTAGATTAATAATAGTGAGTGTAATAAGTATAGTAATTGTCGTTCTATCGATCATATTAGCATAATATGGTTAATAATATGAGTTAGATTAATAATAATAAGAGTAATAAGTACAGTAATTGTCGTTCTATCGATTATATAAGCATAATATGGCTAATAATATGAGTTAGATCCATAATAATAATAAGAGTAATAAGTACAGTAATTGTCGTTCTATCGATCATATAAGCATAATATGGCTAATAATATGAGTTAAATTGATAATAGTAAGTGTAATAAGTACAGTAATTGTCGTTCTGTCGATCATATAAGCATAATATGGCTAATAATATGAGTTAGATTGATAATAATAAGAGTAGTGAGTATAGTAATTGTCCTTCTATCGATCATATAAGCATAATATGGCTAATAATATGAGTTAGATCGATAATGATATGAGTAATAAGTATAGTAATTGTCGTTCTATCGATCATATCTGCATAATATGGTTAATAATATGAGTTAGATTCATAATAATAAGAGCAATAAGTATAGTAATTGTCGTTCTATCGATCATTTAAGCATAATATGGCTAATAATATGAGTTAGATTGATAATAATAAGAGTAATAAGTATAGTAATTGTCGTTCTATCGATCATTTAAGCATAATACGGCTAATAATATGAGTTAGATTGATAATAATAAGAGTAATAAGTATAGTGATTGTCGTTCTATCGATCAAATTAGCATAATATGGTTAATAATATGAGTTAGATTGATAACAGTGTGTGTAATAAGTATAGTAATTGTCGTTCTGTCGATCATATAAGCATAATATGGCTAATAATATGAGTTAGATCGATAATGATATGAGTAATAAGTACAGTAATTGTCGTTCTATCGATCATATCTACATAATATGGCTAATAATATGAGTTAGATTGATAATAATAAGAGTAATAGGTGTAGTAATTGTCGTTCTATCGATCATATAAGCATAATATGGCTAATAATATGAGTTAGATTGATAATAGTAAGTGTAATAAGTACAGTAATTGTCGTTCTGTCGATCATATAAGCATAATATGGCTAATAATATGAGTTAGATAGATAATAATAAGAGTAGTGAGTATAGTAATTGTCCTTCTATCGATCATATAAGCATAATATGGCTAATAATATGAGTTAGATCGATAATGATATGAGTAATAAGTATAGTAATTGTCGTTCTATCGATCATATAAGCATAATATGGCTAATAATATGAGTAAGATTGATAATAATAATAGTAATAAGTGTAGTAATTGTCGTTCTATCGATCATATCTGCATAATATGGCTAATAATATGAGTTAGATTGATAATAATAAGAGTAATAAGTATAGTAATTGTCGTTCTATCGATCATATAAGCATAATATGGCTAATAATATGATTTAGATCGATAATAATAAGAGTAATGGGTATAGTAATTGTAGTTCTATCGATCATATCTGCATAATATGGTTAATAATATGAGTTAGATTCATAATAATAAGAGTAATAAGTATAGTAATTGTCCTTCTATCGATCATTTAAGCATAATATGGCTAATAATATGAGTTAGGTTGATAAAAATAAGAATAATAAGTATAGTAATTGTCGTTCTGTCGATCATATAAGCATAATATGGCTAATAATATGAGTTAGATTGATAATAATAAGAGTAATAAGTATAGTAATTGTCGTTCTATCGATCATTTAAGCATAATACGGCTAATAATATGAGTTAGGTTGATAATAATAAGAGTAATAAGTATAGTAAATGTCGTGCTATCGATCATATCTGCATAATATTGTTAATAATATGAGTTAGATTGATAATAGTGAGTGTAATAAGTATAGTAATTGTCGTTCTATCGACATATCTGCATAATATGGCTAATAATATGAGTTAGATTGATAATAATAAGAGTAATGGGTATAGTAATTGTAGTTCTATCGATCATATCTGCATAATGTGGTTAATAATATGAGTTAGATTCATAATAATAAGAGTAATAAGTATAGTAATTGTCCTTCTATCGATCATTTAAGCATAATATGGCTAATAATATGAGTTAGGTTGATAGAAATAAGAATAATAAGTATAGTAATTGTCGTTCTGTCGATCATATAAGCATAATATGGCTAATAATATGAGTTAGATTGATAATAATAAGAGTAATAAGTATAGTAATTGTCGTTCTATCGATCATATAAGCATAATATGGCTAATAATATGAGTTAGATTGATAATAGTAAGAGTAATAAGTATAGTAATTGTCGTTCTTTCGATCATTTAAGCATAATATGGCTAATAATATGAGTTAGGTAGATAAAAATAAGAATAATAAGTATAGGAATTGTCGTTCTATCGATCATACAAGCATAATATGGTTAATAATATGAGTTGGATTGATAATAATAAGAGTAATAAGTATAGTAATTGTCGTTCTATCGATCATATAAGCATAATATGGCTAATAATATGAGTAAGATTGATAATAATAATAGTAATAAGTATAGTAATTGTCGTTCTATCGATCATATCTGCATAATATGGCTAATAATATGAGTTAGATTGATAATAATAAGAGTAATAAGTATAGTAATTGTCGTTCTATCGATCATATAAGCATAATATGGCTAATAATATGAGTTAGATCGATAATGATAAGAGTAGTAAGTACAGTAATTGTCGTTCTATCGATCATATAAGCATAATATGGCTAATAATATGAGTTAGATTGATAATAATAAGAGTAATGAGTATAGTAATTGTAGTTCTATCGATCATATCTGCATAATATGGTTAGTAATATGAGTCAGACTCATAATAATAAGAGTAATAAGTATAGTAATTGTCGTTCTATCGATCATTTAAGCATAATATGGCTAATAATATGAGTTAGGTTGATAAAAATAAGAATAATAAGTATATTAATTGTCGTTCTATCGATCATATAAGCATAATATGGCTAATAATATGAGTTAGGTTGATAATAATAGGAGTAATAAGTATAGTAAATGTCGTGCTATCGATCATATCTGCATAATATGGTTAATAATATGAGTTAGATTAATAATAGTGAGTGTAATAAGTATAGTAATTGTCGTTCTATCGATCATATCTACATAATATGGCTAATAATATGAGTTAGATTGATAATAATAAGAGTAATAAGTATAGTAATTGTCGTTCTATCGATCATATAAGCATAATATGGCTAATAATATGAGTTAGATCGATAATGATAAGAGTAATAAGTACAGTAATTGTCGTTCTATCGATCATATAAGCATAATATGGCTAATAATATGAGTTAGATTGATAATAATAAGAGTAATGAGTATAGTAATTGTAGTTCTATCGATCATATCTGCATAATATGGTTAGTAATATGAGTCAGACTCATAATAATAAGAGTAATAAGTATAGTAATTGTCGTTCTATCGAT
The DNA here is from genome assembly GCF_050947335.1 of Megachile rotundata. NCBI lineage: Eukaryota > Metazoa > Arthropoda > Insecta > Hymenoptera > Megachilidae > Megachile > Megachile rotundata. The sequence continues at coordinate 100,997 of NW_027473480.1, read as the reverse complement.
CATTTAAGCATAATATGGCTAACAATATGAGTTAGGTTGATAAAAATAAGAATAATAAGTATAGTAATTGTCGTTCTGTCGACCATATAAGCATAATATGGCTAATAATATGAGTTAGATTGATAATAATAAGAGTAATAAGTATAGTAATTGTCGTTCTATCGATCATTTAAGCATAATACGGCTAATAATATGAGTTGGATTGATAATAATAAGAGTAATAAGTATAGTGATTGTCGTTCTATCGATCAAATTAGCATAATATGGTTAATAATATGAGTTAGATTGATAACAGTGTGTGTAATAAGTATAGTAATTGTCGTTCTGTCGATCATATAAGCATAATATGGCTAATAATATGAGTTAGATCGATAATGATATGAGTAATAAGTATAGTAATTGTCGTTCTATCGATCATATAAGCATAATATGGCTAATAATATGAGTTAGATCGATAATGATATGAGTAATAAGTATAGTAATTGTCGTTCTATCGATCATATCTGCATAATATGGTTAATAATATGAGTTAGATTCATAATAATAAGAGCAATAAGTATAGTAATTGTCGTTCTATCGATCATTTAAGCATAATATGGCTAATAATATGAGTTAGGTTGATAAAAATAAGAATAACAAGTATAGTAATTGTCGTTCTATCGATCGTACAAGCATAATATGGTTAATAATATGAGTTGGATTGATAATAATAAGAGTAATAAGTATAGTAATTGTCGTTCTATCGATCATATAAGCATAATATGGCTAATAATATGAGTTAGATCGATAATGGTAAGAGTAGTAAGTACAGTAATTGTCGTTCTATCGATCATATAAGCATAATATGGCTAATAATATGAGTTAGATTGATAATAATAAGAGTAATGGGTATAGTAATTGTAGTTCTATCGATCATATCTGCATAATGTGGTTAATAATATGAGTTAGATTCATAATACTAAGAGTAATAAGTATAGTAATTGTCCTTCTATCGATCATTTAAGCATAATATGGCTAATAATATGAGTTAGGTTGATAGAAATAAGAATAATAAGTATAGTAATTGTCGTTCTGTCGATCATATAAGCATAATATGGCTAATAATATGAGTTAGATTGATAATAATAAGAGTAATAAGTATAGTAATTGTCGTTCTATCGATCATATAAGCATAATATGGCTAATAATATGAGTTAGATTGATAATAATAAGAGTAATAAGTATAGTAATTGTCGTTCTATCGATCATTTAAGCATAATATGGCTAGTAATATGAGTTAGATTGATAATAATAAGAGTAATAAGTATAGTAATTGTCGTTCTATCGATCATTTAAGCATAATATGGCTAATAATATGAGTTAGGTAGATAAAAATAAGAATAATAAGTATAGTAATTGTCGTTCTATCGATCATACAAGCATAATATGGTTAATAATATGAGTTGGATTGATAATAATAAGAGTAATAAGTATAGTAATTGTCGTGCTATCGATCATATAAGCATAATATGGCTAATAATATGAGTAAGATTGATAATAATAATAGTAATAAGTATAGTAATTGTCGTTCTATCGATCATATCTGCATAATATGGCTAATAATATGAGTTAGATTGATAATAATAAGAGTAATGAGTATAGTAATTGTAGTTCTATCGATCATATCTGCATAATATGGTTAGTAATATGAGTCAGACTCATAATAATAAGAGTAATAAGTATAGTAATTGTCGTTCTATCGATCATTTAAGCATAATATGGCTAATAATATGAGTTAGGTTGATAAAAATAAGAATAATAAGTATAGTAATTGTCGTTCTATCGATCATATAAGCATAATATGGCTAATAATATGAGTTAGGTTGATAATAATAGGAGTAATAAGTATAGTAAATGTCGTGCTATCGATCATATCTGCATAATATGGTTAATAATATGAGTTAGATTAATAATAGTGAGTGTAATAAGTATAGTAATTGTCGTTCTATCGATCATATCTACATAATATGGCTAATAATATGAGTTAGATTGATAATAATAAGAGTAATAAGTATAGTAATTGTCGTTCTATCGATCATATAAGCATAATATGGCTAATAATATGAGTTAGATTGATAATAATAAGAGTAATAAGTATAGTAATTGTCGTTCTATCGATCATTTAAGCATAATATGGCTAGTAATATGAGTTAGATTGATAATAATAAGAGTAATAAGTATAGTAATTGTCGTTCTATCGATCATTTAAGCATAATATGGCTAATAATATGAGTTAGGTAGATAAAAATAAGAATAATAAGTATAGTAATTGTCGTTCTATCGATCATACAAGCATAATATGGTTAATAATATGAGTTGGATTGATAATAATAAGAGTAATAAGTATAGTAATTGTCGTGCTATCGATCATATAAGCATAATATGGCTAATAATATGAGTAAGATTGATAATAATAATAGTAATAAGTATAGTAATTGTCGTTCTATCGATCATATCTGCATAATATGGCTAATAATATGAGTTAGATTGATAATAATAAGAGTAATGAGTATAGTAATTGTAGTTCTATCGATCATATCTGCATAATATGGTTAGTAATATGAGTCAGACTCATAATAATAAGAGTAATAAGTATAGTAATTGTCGTTCTATCGATCATTTAAGCATAATATGGCTAATAATATGAGTTAGGTTGATAAAAATAAGAATAATAAGTATAGTAATTGTCGTTCTATCGATCATATAAGCATAATATGGCTAATAATATGAGTTAGGTTGATAATAATAGGAGTAATAAGTATAGTAAATGTCGTGCTATCGATCATATCTGCATAATATGGTTAATAATATGAGTTAGATTAATAATAGTGAGTGTAATAAGTATAGTAATTGTCGTTCTATCGATCATATCTACATAATATGGCTAATAATATGAGTTAGATTGATAATAATAAGAGTAATAAGTATAGTAATTGTCGTTCTATCGATCATATAAGCATAATATGGCTAATAATATGAGTTAGATTGATAATAGTATGAGTAATAGGTATAGTAATTATCGTTCTATCGATCATATAAGCATAATATGGCTAATAATATGAGTTAGATCGATAATGATAAGAGTAGTAAGTACAGTAATTGTCGTTCTATCGATCATATAAGCATAATATGGCTAATAATATGAGTTAGATTGATAATAATAAGAGTAATGGGTATAGTAATTGTAGTTCTATCGATCATATCTGCATAATATGGTTAATAATATGAGTTAGATTGATAATAGTGAGTGTAATAAGTATAGTAATTGTCGTTCTATCGATCATATCTACATAATATGGCTAATAATATGAGTTAGATTGATAATAATAAGAGTAGTGAGTATAGTAATTGTCCTTCTATCGATCATATAAGCATAATATGGCTAATAATATGAGTTAGATCGATAATGATATGAATAATAAGTAAAGTAATTGTCGTTCTATCGATCATATCTGCATAATATGGTTAATAATATGAGTTAGATTCATAATAATAAGAGCAATAAGTATAGTAATTGTCGTTCTATCGATCATTTAAGCATAATATGGCTAACAATATGAGTTAGGTTGATAAAAATAAGAATAATAAGTATAGTAATTGTCGTTCTGTCGACCATATAAGCATAATATGGCTAATAATATGAGTTAGATTGATAATAATAAGAGTAATAAGTATAGTAATTGTCGTTCTATCGATCATTTAAGCATAATACGGCTAATAATATGAGTTAGATTGATAATAATAAGAGTAATAAGTATAGTGATTGTCGTTCTATCGATCAAATTAGCATAATATGGTTAATAATATGAGTTAGATTGATAACAGTGTGTGTAATAAGTATAGTAATTGTCGTTCTGTCGATCATATAAGCATAATATGGCTAATAATATGAGTTAGATCGATAATGATATGAGTAATAAGTATAGTAATTGTCGTTCTATCGATCATATCTGCATAATATGGTTAATAATATGAGTTAGATTCATAATAATAAGAGCAATAAGTATAGTAATTGTCGTTCTATCGATCATTTAAGCATAATATGGCTAATAATATGAGTTAGGTTGATAAAAATAAGAATAATAAGTATAGTAATTGTCGTTCTATCGATCATATAAGCATAATATGGCTAATAATATGAGTTAGGTTGATAATAATAGGAGTAATATGTATAGTAAATGTCGTGCTATCGATCATATCTGCATAATATGGTTAATAATATGAGTTAGATTAATAATAGTGAGTGTAATAAGTATAGTAATTGTCGTTCTATCGATCATATTAGCATAATATGGTTAATAATATGAGTTAGATTAATAATAATAAGAGTAATAAGTACAGTAATTGTCGTTCTATCGATTATATAAGCATAATATGGCTAATAATATGAGTTAGATCCATAATAATAATAAGAGTAATAAGTACAGTAATTGTCGTTCTATCGATCATATAAGCATAATATGGCTAATAATATGAGTTAAATTGATAATAGTAAGTGTAATAAGTACAGTAATTGTCGTTCTGTCGATCATATAAGCATAATATGGCTAATAATATGAGTTAGATTGATAATAATAAGAGTAGTAAGTATAGTAATTGTCCTTCTATCGATCATATAAGCATAATATGGCTAATAATATGAGTTAGATCGATAATGATATGAGTAATAAGTATAGTAATTGTCGTTCTATCGATCATATCTGCATAATATGGTTAATAATATGAGTTAGATTCATAATAATAAGAGCAATAAGTATAGTAATTGTCGTTCTATCGATCATTTAAGCATAATATGGCTAATAATATGAGTTAGATTGATAATAATAAGAGTAATAAGTATAGTAATTGTCGTTCTATCGATCATTTAAGCATAATACGGCTAATAATATGAGTTAGATTGATAATAATAAGAGTAATAAGTATAGTGATTGTCGTTCTATCGATCAAATTAGCATAATATGGTTAGTAATATGAGTTAGATTGATAACAGTGTGTGTAATAAGTATAGTAATTGTCGTTCTGTCGATCATATAAGCATAATATGGCTAATAATATGAGTTAGATCGATAATGATATGAGTAATAAGTACAGTAATTGTCGTTCTATCGATCATATAAGCATAATATGGTTAATAATATGAGTTAGATTGATAACAATAAGAGTAATAAGTACAGTAATTGTCGTTCTATCGATAATATAAGCATAATATGGCTAATAATATGAGTTAGATCGATAATGATATGAGTAATAAGTACAGTAATTGTCGTTCTATCGATCATATCTACATAATATGGCTAATAATATGACTTAGATTGATAATAATAAGAGTAATAGGTATAGTAATTGTCGTTCTATCGATCATATAAGCATAATATGGCTAATAATATGAGTTAGATTGATAATAGTAAGTGTAATAAGTACAGTAATTGTCGTTCTGTCGATCATATAAGCATAATATGGCTAATAATATGAGTTAGATAGACAATAATAAGAGTAGTGAGTATAGTAATTGTCCTTCTATCGATCATATAAGCATAATATGGCTAATAATATGAGTTAGATCGATAATGATATGAGTAATAAGTATAGTAATTGTCGTTCTATCGATCATATAAGCATAATATGGCTAATAATATGAGTAAGATTGATAATAATAATAGTAATAAGTGTAGTAATTGTCGTTCTATCGATCATATCTGCATAATATGGCTAATAATATGAGTTAGATTGATAATAATAAGAGTAATAAGTATAGTAATTGTCGTTCTATCGATCATATAAGCATAATATGGCTAATAATATGATTTAGATCGATAATGATAAGAGTAGTAAGTACAGTAATTGTCGTTCTATCGATCATATAAGCATAATATGGCTAATAATATGAGTTAGATTGATAATAATAAGAGTAATGGGTATAGTAATTGTAGTTCTATCGATCATATCTGCATAATATGGTTAATAATATGAGTTAGATTCATAATAATAAGAGTAATAAGTATAGTAATTGTCCTTCTATCGATCATTTAAGCATAATATGGCTAATAATATGAGTTAGGTTGATAAAAATAAGAATAATAAGTATAGTAATTGTCGTTCTGTCGATCATATAAGCATAATATGGCTAATAATATGAGTTAGATTGATAATAATAAGAGTAATAAGTATAGTAATTGTCGTTCTATCGATCATTTAAGCATAATACGGCTAATAATATGAGTTAGGTTGATAATAATAAGAGTAATAAGTATAGTAAATGTCGTGCTATCGATCATATCTGCATAATATTGTTAATAATATGAGTTAGATTGATAATAGTGAGTGTAATAAGTGTAGTAATTGTCGTTCTATCGACATATCTGCATAATATGGCTAATAATATGAGTTAGATTGATAATAATAAGAGTAATAAGTATAGTAATTGTCGTTCTATCGATCATATAAGCATAATATGGCTAATAATATGAGTTAGATTGATAATAGTAAGTGTAATAAGTACAGTAATTGTCGTTCTGTCGATCATATAAGCATAATATGGCTAATAATATGAGTTAGATTGATAATAATAAGAGTAGTGAGTATAGTAATTGTCGTTCTATCGATCATATAAGCATAATATGGCTAATAATATGAGTTAGATTGATAATAATAAGAGTAATAAGTATAGTAATTGTCGTTCTATCGATCATTTAAGCATAATATGGCTAGTAATATGAGTTAGATTGATAATAATAAGAGTAATAAGTATAGTAATTGTCGTTCTATCGATCATTTAAGCATAATATGGCTAATAATATGAGTTAGGTAGATAAAAATAAGAATAATAAGTATAGTAATTGTCGTTCTATCGATCATACAAGCATAATATGGTTAATAATATGAGTTGGATTGATAATAATAAGAGTAATAAGTATAGTAATTGTCGTTCTATCGATCATATAAGCATAATATGGCTAATAATATGAGTTAGATTGATAATAGTATGAGTAATAGGTATAGTAATTATCGTTCTATCGATCATATAAGCATAATATGGCTAATAATATGAGTTAGATCGATAATGATAAGAGTAGTAAGTACAGTAATTGTCGTTCTATCGATCATATAAGCATAATATGGCTAATAATATGAGTTAGATTGATAATAATAAGAGTAATGGGTATAGTAATTGTAGTTCTATCGATCATATCTGCATAATATGGTTAATAATATGAGTTAGATTGATAATAGTGAGTGTAATAAGTATAGTAATTGTCGTTCTATCGATCATATCTACATAATATGGCTAATAATATGAGTTAGATTGATAATAATAAGAGTAGTGAGTATAGTAATTGTCCTTCTATCGATCATATAAGCATAATATGGCTAATAATATGAGTTAGATCGATAATGATATGAGTAATAAGTATAGTAATTGTCGTTCTATCGATCATATCTGCATAATATGGTTAATAATATGAGTTAGATTCATAATAATAAGAGCAATAAGTATAGTAATTGTCGTTCTATCGATCATTTAAGCATAATATGGCTAATAATATGAGTTAGATTGATAATAATAAGAGTAATAAGTATAGTAATTGTCGTTCTATCGATCATTTAAGCATAATACGGCTAATAATATGAGTTAGATTGATAATAATAAGAGTAATAAGTATAGTGATTGTCGTTCTATCGATCAAATTAGCATAATATGGTTAGTAATATGAGTTAGATTGATAACAGTGTGTGTAATAAGTATAGTAATTGTCGTTCTGTCGATCATATAAGCATAATATGGCTAATAATATGAGTTAGATCGATAATGATATGAGTAATAAGTACAGTAATTGTCGTTCTATCGATCATATAAGCATAATATGGTTAATAATATGAGTTAGATTGATAACAATAAGAGTAATAAGTACAGTAATTGTCGTTCTATCGATAATATAAGCATAATATGGCTAATAATATGAGTTAGATCGATAATGATATGAGTAATAAGTACAGTAATTGTCGTTCTATCGATCATATCTACATAATATGGCTAATAATATGACTTAGATTGATAATAATAAGAGTAATAGGTCTAGTAATTGTCGTTCTATCGATCATATAAGCATAATATGGCTAATAATATGAGTTAGATTGATAATAGTAAGTGTAATAAGTACAGTAATTGTCGTTCTGTCGATCATATAAGCATAATATGGCTAATAATATGAGTTAGATAGACAATAATAAGAGTAGTGAGTATAGTAATTGTCCTTCTATCGATCATATAAGCATAATATGGCTAATAATATGAGTTAGATCGATAATGATATGAGTAATAAGTATAGTAATTGTCGTTCTATCGATCATATAAGCATAATATGGCTAATAATATGAGTAAGATTGATAATAATAATAGTAATAAGTGTAGTAATTGTCGTTCTATCGATCATATCTGCATAATATGGCTAATAATATGAGTTAGATTGATAATAATAAGAGTAATAAGTATAGTAATTGTCGTTCTATCGATCATATAAGCATAATATGGCTAATAATATGATTTAGATCGATAATGATAAGAGTAGTAAGTACAGTAATTGTCGTTCTATCGATCATATGAGCATAATATGGCTAATAATATGAGTTAGATTGATAATAATAAGAGTAATGGGTATAGTAATTGTAGTTCTATCGATCATATCTGCATAATATGGTTAATAATATGAGTTAGATTCATAATAATAAGAGTAATAAGTATAGTAATTGTCCTTCTATCGATCATTTAAGCATAATATGGCTAATAATATGAGTTAGGTTGATAAAAATAAGAATAATAAGTATAGTAATTGTCGTTCTGTCGATCATATAAGCATAATATGGCTAATAATATGAGTTGGATTGATAATAGTAAGTGTAATAAGTACAGTAATTGTCGTTCTGTCGATCATATAAGCATAATATGGCTAATAATATGAGTTAGATTGATAATAATAAGAGTAATAAGTATAGTAATTGTCGTTCTATCGATCATTTAAGCATAATATGGCTAGTAATATGAGTTAGATTGATAATAATAAGAGTAATAAGTATAGTAATTGTCGTTCTATCGATCATTTAAGCATAATATGGCTAATAATATGAGTTAGGTAGATAAAAATAAGAATAATAAGTATAGTAATTGTCGTTCTATCGATCATACAAGCATAATATGGTTAATAATATGAGTTGGATTGATAATAATAAGAGTAATAAGTATAGTAATTGTCGTTCTATCGACCATATAAGCATAATATGGCTAATAATATGAGTAAGATTGATAATAATAATAGTAATAAGTATAGTAATTGTCGTTCTATCGATCATATCTGCATAATATGGCTAATAATATGAGTTAGATTGATAATAATAAGAGTAATAAGTATAGTAATTGTCGTTCTATCGATCATATAAGCATAATATGGCTAATAATATGAGTTAGATCGATAATGATAAGAGTAGTAAGTACAGTAATTGTCGTTCTATCGATCATATAAGCATAATATGGCTAATAATATGAGTTAGATTGATAATAATAAGAGTAATGAGTATAGTAATTGTAGTTCTATCGATCATATCTGCATAATATGGTTAGTAATATGAGTCAGACTCATAATAATAAGAGTAATAAGTATAGTAATTGTCGTTCTATCGATCATTTAAGCATAATACGGCTAATAATATGAGTTAGATTGATAATAATAAGAGTAATAAGTATAGTGATTGTCGTTCTATCGATCAAATTAGCATAATATGGTTAATAATATGAGTTGGATTGATAATAATAAGAGTAATGGGTATAGTAATTGTAGTTCTATCGATCATATCTGCATAATGTGGTTAATAATATGAGTTAGATTCATAATAATAAGAGTAATAAGTATAGTAATTGTCCTTCTATCGATCATTTAAGCATAATATGGCTAATAATATGAGTTAGGTTGATAGAAATAAGAATAATAAGTATAGTAATTGTCGTTCTGTCGATCATATAAGCATAATATGGCTAATAATATGAGTTAGATTGATAATAATAAGAGTAATAAGTATAGTAATTGTCGTTCTATCGATCATATAAGCATAATATGGCTAATAATATGAGTTAGATTGATAATAATAAGAGTAATAAGTATAGTAATTGTCGTTCTATCGATCATTTAAGCATAATATGGCTAGTAATATGAGTTAGATTGATAATAATAAGAGTAATAAGTATAGAAATTGTCGTTCTATCGATCATTTAAGCATAATATGGCTAATAATATGAGTTAGGTAGATAAAAATAAGAATAATAAGTATAGTAATTGTCGTTCTATCGATCATACAAGCATAATATGGTTAATAATATGAGTTGGATTGATAATAATAAGAGTAATAAGTATAGTAATTGTCGTTCTATCGATCATATAAGCATAATATGGCTAATAATATGAGTAAGATTGATAATAATAATAGTAATAAGTATAGTAATTGTCGTTCTATCGATCATATCTGCATAATATGGCTAATAATATGAGTTAGATTGATAATAATAAGAGTAATAAGTACAGTAATTGTCGTTCTATCGATCATATAAGCATAATATGGCTAATAATATGAGTTAGATCGATAATGATAAGAGTAGTAAGTACAGTAATTGTCGTTCTATCGATCATATAAGCATAATATGGCTAATAATATGAGTTAGATTGATAATAATAAGAGTAATGAGTATAGTAATTGTAGTTCTATCGATCATATCTGCATAATATGGTTAGTAATATGAGTCAGACTCATAATAATAAGAGTAATAAGTATAGTAATTGTCGTTCTATCGATCATTTAAGCATAATATGGCTAATAATATGAGTTAGGTTGATAAAAATAAGAATAATAAGTATAGTAATTGTCGTTCTATCGATCATATAAGCATAATATGGCTAATAATATGAGTTAGGTTGATAATAATAGGAGTAATAAGTATAGTAAATGTCGTGCTATCGATCATATCTGCATAATATGGTTAATAATATGAGTTAGATTAATAATAGTGAGTGTAATAAGTATAGTAATTGTCGTTCTATCGATCATATCTACATAATATGGCTAATAATATGAGTTAGATTGATAATAATAAGAGTAATAAGTATAGTAATTGTCGTTCTATCGATCATATAAGCATAATATGGCTAATAATATGAGTTAGATCGATAATGATAAGAGTAATAAGTACAGTAATTGTCGTTCTATCGATCATATAAGCATAATATGGCTAATAATATGAGTTAGATTGATAATAATAAGAGTAATGAGTATAGTAATTGTAGTTCTATCGATCATATCTGCATAATATGGTTAGTAATATGAGTCAGACTCATAATAATAAGAGTAATAAGTATAGTAATTGTCGTTCTATCGATCATATCTACATAATATGGCTAATAATATGAGTTAGATTGATAATAATAAGAGTAATAAGTATAGTAACTGTCGTTCTATCGATCATATAAGCATAATATGGCTAATAATATGAGTTAGATCGATAATGATAAGAGTAATAAGTACAGTAATTGTCGTTCTATCGATCATATAAGCATAATATGGCTAATAATATGAGTTAGATTGATAATAATAAGAGTAATGAGTATAGTAATTGTAGTTCTATCGATCATATAAGCATAATATGGCTAATAATATGAGTTAGATCGATAATGATAAGAGTAATAAGTACAGTAATTGTCGTTCTATGGATCATATAAGCATAATATGGCTAATAATATGAGTTAGATTGATAATAATAAGAGTAATGGGTATAGTAATTGTAGTTCTATCGATCATATCTGCATAATATGGTTAGTAATATGAGTCAGACTCATAATAATAAGAGTAATAAGTATAGTAATTGTCGTTCTATCGATCATTTAAGCATAATATGGCTAACAATATGAGTTAGGTTGATAAAAATAAGAATAATAAGTATAGTGATTGTCGTTCTATCGATCAAATTAGCATAATATGGTTAATAATATGAGTTAGATTGATAACAGTGTGTGTAATAAGTATAGTAATTGTCGTTCTGTCGATCATATAAGCATAATATGGCTAATAATATGAGTTAGATCGATAATGATATGAGTAATAAGTATAGTAATTGTCGTTCTATCGATCATATCTGCATAATATGGTTAATAATATGAGGTAGATTCATAATAATAAGAGCAATAAGTATAGTAATTGTCGTTCTATCGATCATTTAAGCATAATATGGCTAATAATATGAGTTAGGTTGATAAAAATAAGAATAATAAGTATAGTAATTGTCGTTCGATCGATCATATAAGCATAATATGGCTAATAATATGAGTTAGGTTGATAATAATAGGAGTAATATGTATAGTAAATGTCGTGCTATCGATCATATCTGCATAATATGGTTAATAATATGAGTTAGATTAATAATAGTGGGTGTAATAAGTATAGTAATTGTCGTTCTATCGATCATATCTACATAATATGGCTAATAATATGAGTTAGATTGATAATAATAAGAGTAATAAGTATAGTAATTGTCGTTCTATCGATCATATAAGCATAATATCGCTAATAATATGAGTTAGATCGATAATGATAAGAGTAATAAGTACAGTAATTGTCGTTCTATCGATCATATAAGCATAATATGGCTAATAATATGAGTTAGATTGATAATAATAAGAGTAATGAGTATAGTAATTGTAGTTCTATCGATCATATAAGCATAATATGGCTAATAATATGAGTTAGATCGATAATGATAAGAGTAATAAGTACAGTAATTGTCGTTCTATAGATCATATAAGCATAATATGGCTAATAATATGAGTTAGATTGATAATAATAAGAGTAATGAGTATAGTAATTGTAGTTCTATCGATCATATCTGCATAATATGGTTAGTAATATGAGTCAGACTCATAATAATAAGAGTAATAAGTATAGTAATTGTCGTTCTATCGATCATTTAAGCATAATATGGCTAACAATATGAGTTAGGTTGATAATAATAGGAGTAATAAGTATAGTAAATGTCGTGCTATCGATCATATCTGCATAATATGGTTAATAATATGAGTTAGATTAATAATAGTGAGTGTAATAAGTATAGTAATTGTCGTTCTATCGATCATATTAGCATAATATGGTTAATAATATGAGTTAGATCGATAATGATATGAGTAATAAGTACAGTAATTGTCGTTCTATCGATCATATAAGCATAATATGGCTAATAATATGAGTTAGATTGATAATAGTATGAGTAATAGGTATAGTAATTGTCGTTCTATCGATCATATAAGCATAATATGGCTAATAATATGAGTTAGATCGATAATGATAAGAGTAGTAAGTACAGTAATTGTCGTTCTATCGATCATATAAGCATAATATGGCTAATAATATGAGTTAGATTGATAATAGTGAGTGTAATAAGTATAGTAATTGTCGTTCTATCGATCATATCTACATAATATGGCTAATAATATGAGTTAGATTGATAATAATAAGAGTAGTGAGTATAGTAATTGTCCTTCTATCGATCATATAAGCATAATATGGCTAATAATATGAGTTAGATCGATAATGATATGCGTAATAAGTATAGTAATTGTCGTTCTATCGATCATATCTGCATAATATGGTTAATGATATGAGTTAGATTCATAATAATAAGAGCAATAAGTATAGTAATTGTCGTTCTATCGATCACTTAAGCATAATATGGCTAATAATATGAGTTAGGTTGATAATAATAGGAGTAATAAGTATAGTAATTGTCGTTCTATCGATCATATAAGCATAATATGGCTAATAATATGAGTTAGATCGATAATGATAAGAGTAATAAGTACAGTAATTGTCGTTCTATCGATCATATAAGCATAATATGGCTAATAATATGAGTTAGATTGATAATAATAAGAGTAATGAGTATAGTAATTGTAGTTCTATCGATCATATCTGCATAATATGGTTAGTAATATGAGTCAGACTCATAATAATAAGAGTAGTAAGTATAGTAATTGTCGTTCTATCGATCATTTAAGCATAATATGGTTAACAATATGAGTTAGGTTGATAAAAATAAGAATAATAAGTATAGTAATTGTCGTTCTGTCGACCATATAAGCATAATATGGCTAATAATATGAGTTAGATTGATAATGATAAGAGTAGTAAGTACAGTAATTGTCGTTCTATCGATCATATAAGCATAATATGGCTAATAATATGGGTTAGATTGATAATAATAAGAGTAATGGGTATAGTAATTGTAGTTCTATCGATCATATCTGCATAATATGGTTAATAATATGAGTCAGACTCATAATAATAAGAGTAATAAGTATAGTAATTGTCGTTCTATCGATCATTTAAGCATAATATGGCTAACAATATGAGTTAGGTTGATAAAAATAAGAATAATAAGTATAGTAAATGTCGTGCTGTCGACCATATAAGCATAATATGGCTAATAATATGAGTTAGATTGATAATAGTGAGTGTAATAAGTATAGTAATTGTCGTTCTATCGATCATATATGCATAATATGGCTAATAATATGAGTTAGATTGATAATAATAAGAGTAATGAGTATAGTAATTGTAGTTCTATCGATCATATCTGCATAATATGGTTAATAATATGAGTTAGATTCATAATAATAAGAGTAATAAGTATAGTAATTGTCGTTCTATCGATCATATAAGCATAATATGGCTAATAATATGAGTTAAATTGATAATAATAACAGTAATAAGTACAGTAATTGTCGTTCTATGGATAATATAAGCATAATACGGCTAATAATATGAGTTAGATCGATAATGATAAGAGTAATAAGTATAGTAAATGTCGTTCTATCGATCATATCTGCATAATATGGTTAATAACATGAGTTAGATTGATAATAGTGAGTGTAACAAGTACAGTAATTGTCGTTCTGTCGATCATATAAGCATAGTATGGCTAATAATATGAGTTAGATTGATAATAATAAGAGTAATAAGTATAGTAATTGTCGTTCTATCGATCATATAAGCATAATATGGCTAATAATATGAGTTAGATTGATAATAATAAGAGTAATAAGTATAGTAATTGTCGTTCTATCGATCATTTAAGCATAATATGGCTAATAATATGAGTTAGATTGATAATAATAAGAGTAATAAGTATAGTAATTGTCGTTCTATCGATCATATAAGCATAATATGGTTAAAAATATGAGTTAGATCGATAATGATAAGAGTAGTAAGTACAGTAATTGTCGTTCTATCGATCATATAAGCATAATATGGCTAATAATATGAGTTAGATTGATAATAATAAGAGTAATAAGTATAGTAATTGTCGTTCTATCGATCATATAAGCATAATATGGCTAATAATATGAGTTAGGTTGATAATAATAGGAGTAATAAGTATAGTAAATGTCGTGCTATCGATCATATCTGCATAATATGGTTAATAATATGAGTTAGATTGATAATAGTGAGTGTAATAAGTATAGTAATTGTCGTTCTATCGATCATATTAGCATAATATGGTTAATAATATGAGTTAGATTAATAATAATAAGAGTAATAAGTATAGTAATTGTCGTTCTATCGATCATATAAGCATAATATGGTTAATAATATGAGTTAGGTTGATAAAAATAAGAATAATAAGTATAGTAATTGTCGTTCTGTCGATCATATAAGCATAATATGGCTAATAATATGAGTTAGCTTGATAATAATAAGAGTAATAAGTATAGTAATTGTCGTTCTATCGATCATATAAGCATAATATGGCTAATAATATGAGTTAGATTGATAATAATAAGAGTAATGAGTATAGTAATTGTAGTTCTATCGATCATATAAGCATAATATGGCTAATAATATGAGTTAGATCGATAATGATAAGAGTAATAAGTACAGTAATTGTCGTTCTATGGATCATATAAGCATAATATGGCTAATAATATGAGTTAGATTGATAATAATAAGAGTAATGGGTATAGTAATTGTAGTTCTATCGATCATATCTGCATAATATGGTTAGTAATATGAGTCAGACTCATAATAATAAGAGTAATAAGTATAGTAATTGTCGTTCTATCGATCATTTAAGCATAATATGGCTAACAATATGAGTTAGGTTGATAAAAATAAGAATAATAAGTATAGTGATTGTCGTTCTATCGATCAAATTAGCATAATATGGTTAATAATATGAGTTAGATTGATAACAGTGTGTGTAATAAGTATAGTAATTGTCGTTCTGTCGATCATATAAGCATAATATGGCTAATAATATGAGTTAGATCGATAATGATATGAGTAATAAGTATAGTAATTGTCGTTCTATCGATCATATCTGCATAATATGGTTAATAATATGAGGTAGATTCATAATAATAAGAGCAATAAGTATAGTAATTGTCGTTCTATCGATCATTTAAGCATAATATGGCTAATAATATGAGTTAGGTTGATAAAAATAAGAATAATAAGTATAGTAATTGTCGTTCGATCGATCATATAAGCATAATATGGCTAATAATATGAGTTAGGTTGATAATAATAGGAGTAATATGTATAGTAAATGTCGTGCTATCGATCATATCTGCATAATATGGTTAATAATATGAGTTAGATTAATAATAGTGGGTGTAATAAGTATAGTAATTGTCGTTCTATCGATCATATCTACATAATATGGCTAATAATATGAGTTAGATTGATAATAATAAGAGTAATAAGTATAGTAATTGTCGTTCTATCGATCATATAAGCATAATATGGCTAATAATATGAGTTAGATCGATAATGATAAGAGTAATAAGTACAGTAATTGTCGTTCTATCGATCATATAAGCATAATATGGCTAATAATATGAGTTAGATTGATAATAATAAGAGTAATGAGTATAGTAATTGTAGTTCTATCGATCATATAAGCATAATATGGCTAATAATATGAGTTAGATCGATAATGATAAGAGTAATAAGTACAGTAATTGTCGTTCTATAGATCATATAAGCATAATATGGCTAATAATATGAGTTAGATTGATAATAATAAGAGTAATGAGTATAGTAATTGTAGTTCTATCGATCATATCTGCATAATATGGTTAGTAATATGAGTCAGACTCATAATAATAAGAGTAATAAGTATAGTAATTGTCGTTCTATCGATCATTTAAGCATAATATGGCTAACAATATGAGTTAGGTTGATAATAATAGGAGTAATAAGTATAGTAAATGTCGTGCTATCGATCATATCTGCATAATATGGTTAATAATATGAGTTAGATTAATAATAGTGAGTGTAATAAGTATAGTAATTGTCGTTCTATCGATCATATTAGCATAATATGGTTAATAATATGAGTTAGATCGATAATGATATGAGTAATAAGTACAGTAATTGTCGTTCTATCGATCATATAAGCATAATATGGCTAATAATATGAGTTAGATTGATAATAGTATGAGTAATAGGTATAGTAATTGTCGTTCTATCGATCATATAAGCATAATATGGCTAATAATATGAGTTAGATCGATAATGATAAGAGTAGTAAGTACAGTAATTGTCGTTCTATCGATCATATAAGCATAATATGGCTAATAATATGAGTTAGATTGATAATAGTGAGTGTAATAAGTATAGTAATTGTCGTTCTATCGATCATATCTACATAATATGGCTAATAATATGAGTTAGATTGATAATAATAAGAGTAGTGAGTATAGTAATTGTCCTTCTATCGATCATATAAGCATAATATGGCTAATAATATGAGTTAGATCGATAATGATATGCGTAATAAGTATAGTAATTGTCGTTCTATCGATCATATCTGCATAATATGGTTAATGATATGAGTTAGATTCATAATAATAAGAGCAATAAGTATAGTAATTGTCGTTCTATCGATCACTTAAGCATAATATGGCTAATAATATGAGTTAGGTTGATAATAATAGGAGTAATAAGTATAGTAATTGTCGTTCTATCGATCATATAAGCATAATATGGCTAATAATATGAGTTAGATCGATAATGATAAGAGTAATAAGTACAGTAATTGTCGTTCTATCGATCATATAAGCATAATATGGCTAATAATATGAGTTAGATTGATAATAATAAGAGTAATGAGTATAGTAATTGTAGTTCTATCGATCATATCTGCATAATATGGTTAGTAATATGAGTCAGACTCATAATAATAAGAGTAGTAAGTATAGTAATTGTCGTTCTATCGATCATTTAAGCATAATATGGTTAACAATATGAGTTAGGTTGATAAAAATAAGAATAATAAGTATAGTAATTGTCGTTCTGTCGACCATATAAGCATAATATGGCTAATAATATGAGTTAGATTGATAATGATAAGAGTAGTAAGTACAGTAATTGTCGTTCTATCGATCATATAAGCATAATATGGCTAATAATATGGGTTAGATTGATAATAATAAGAGTAATGGGTATAGTAATTGTAGTTCTATCGATCATATCTGCATAATATGGTTAATAATATGAGTCAGACTCATAATAATAAGAGTAATAAGTATAGTAATTGTCGTTCTATCGATCATTTAAGCATAATATGGCTAACAATATGAGTTAGGTTGATAAAAATAAGAATAATAAGTATAGTAAATGTCGTGCTGTCGACCATATAAGCATAATATGGCTAATAATATGAGTTAGATTGATAATAGTGAGTGTAATAAGTATAGTAATTGTCGTTCTATCGATCATATATGCATAATATGGCTAATAATATGAGTTAGATTGATAATAATAAGAGTAATGAGTATAGTAATTGTAGTTCTATCGATCATATCTGCATAATATGGTTAATAATATGAGTTAGATTCATAATAATAAGAGTAATAAGTATAGTAATTGTCGTTCTATCGATCATATAAGCATAATATGGCTAATAATATGAGTTAAATTGATAATAATAACAGTAATAAGTACAGTAATTGTCGTTCTATGGATAATATAAGCATAATACGGCTAATAATATGAGTTAGATCGATAATGATAAGAGTAATAAGTATAGTAAATGTCGTTCTATCGATCATATCTGCATAATATGGTTAATAACATGAGTTAGATTGATAATAGTGAGTGTAACAAGTACAGTAATTGTCGTTCTGTCGATCATATAAGCATAGTATGGCTAATAATATGAGTTAGATTGATAATAATAAGAGTAATAAGTATAGTAATTGTCGTTCTATCGATCATATAAGCATAATATGGCTAATAATATGAGTTAGATTGATAATAATAAGAGTAATAAGTATAGTAATTGTCGTTCTATCGATCATTTAAGCATAATATGGCTAATAATATGAGTTAGATTGATAATAATAAGAGTAATAAGTATAGTAATTGTCGTTCTATCGATCATATAAGCATAATATGGTTAAAAATATGAGTTAGATCGATAATGATAAGAGTAGTAAGTACAGTAATTGTCGTTCTATCGATCATATAAGCATAATATGGCTAATAATATGAGTTAGATTGATAATAATAAGAGTAATAAGTATAGTAATTGTCGTTCTATCGATCATATAAGCATAATATGGCTAATAATATGAGTTAGGTTGATAATAATAGGAGTAATAAGTATAGTAAATGTCGTGCTATCGATCATATCTGCATAATATGGTTAATAATATGAGTTAGATTGATAATAGTGAGTGTAATAAGTATAGTAATTGTCGTTCTATCGATCATATTAGCATAATATGGTTAATAATATGAGTTAGATTAATAATAATAAGAGTAATAAGTATAGTAATTGTCGTTCTATCGATCATATAAGCATAATATGGTTAATAATATGAGTTAGGTTGATAAAAATAAGAATAATAAGTATAGTAATTGTCGTTCTGTCGATCATATAAGCATAATATGGCTAATAATATGAGTTAGCTTGATAATAATAAGAGTAATAAGTATAGTAATTGTCGTTCTATCGATCATTTAAGCATAATATGGCTAATAATATGAGTTAGATTGATAATAATAAGAGTAATAAGTATAGTAATTGTCGTTCTATCGATCATATGTGCATAATATGGCTAATAATATGAGTTAGATTGATAATAGTAAGTGTAATAAGTATAGTAATTGCCGTTCTATCGATCATTTAAGCATAATATGGCTAGTAATATGAGTTAGATTGATAATAATAAGAGTAATAAGTATAGTAATTGTCGTTCTATCGATCATTTAAGCATAATATGGCTAATAATATGAGCTAGATTGATAATAATAAGAGTAATAAGTATAGTAATTGTCGTTCTATCGATCATATAAGCATAATATGGCTAAAAATATGAGTTAGATCGATAATGATAAGAGTAGTAAGTACAGTAATTGTCGTTCTATCGATCATATAAGCATAATATGGCTAATAATATGAGTTAGATTGATAATAATAAGAGTAATAAGTATAGTAATTGTCGTTCTATCGATCATATAAGCGTAATATGGCTAATAATATGAGTTAGATTGATAATAATAAGAGTAATGAGTATAGCAATTGTAGTTCTATCGATCATATCTGCATAATATGGTTAATAATATGAGTTAGATTCATAATAATAAGAGTAATAAGTATAGTAATTGTCGTTCTATCGATCATATAAGCATAATATGGCTAATAATATGAGTTAAATTGATAATAATAACAGTAATAAGTACAGTAATTGTCGTTCTATCGATAATATAAGCATAATATGGCTAATAATATGAGTTAGATCGATAATGATAAGAGTAATAAGTACAGTAATTGTCGTTCTATCGATCATATATGCATAATATGGCTAATAATATGAGTTAGATTGATAATAATAATAGTAATAAGTATAGTAATTGTCGTTCTATCGATCATATAAGCACAATATGGCTAATAATATGAGTTAGATTGATAATAATAAGAGTAATAAGTATAGTAAATGTCGTGCTGTCGATCATATCTGCATAATATGGTTAATAACATGAGTTAGATTGATAATAGTGAGTGTAATAAGTATAGTAATTGTCGTTCTATCGATCATATATGCATAATATGGCTAATAATATGAGTTAGATTGATAATAATAAGAGTAATGAGTATAGTAATTGTAGTTCTATCGATCATATCTGCATAATATGGTTAATAATATGAGTTAGATTGATAATAATAAGAGTAATAAGTATAGTAATTGTCGTTCTATCGATCTTATAAGCATAATATGGCTAAAAATATGAGTTAGATCGATAATGATAAGAGTAGTAAGTACAGTAATTGTCGTTCTATCGATCATATAAGCATAATATGGCTAATAATATGAGTTAGATTGATAATAATAAGAGTAATAAGTATAGTAATTGTCGTTCTATCGATCATATAAGCATAATATGGCTAATAATATGAGTTAGATCGATAATGATAAGAGTAATAAGTACAGTAATTGTCGTTCTATCGATCATATATGCATAATATGGCTAATAATATGAGTTAGATTGATAATAATAATAGTAATAAGTATAGTAATTGTCGTTCTATCGATCATATAAGCACAATATGGCTAATAATATGAGTTAGATTGATAATAATAAGAGTAATAAGTATAGTAAATGTCGTGCTGTCGATCATATCTGCATAATATGGTTAATAACATGAGTTAGATTGATAATAGTGAGTGTAATAAGTATAGTAATTGTCGTTCTATCGACAATATAAGCATAATACGGCTAATAATATGAGTTAGATCGATAATGATAAGAGTAATAAGTATAGTAAATGTCGTTCTATCGATCATATCTGCATAATATGGTTAATAACATGAGTTAGATTGATAATAGTGAGTGTAATAAGTACAGTAATTGTCGTTCTGTCGATCATATAAGCATAGTATGGCTAATAATATGAGTTAGATTGATAATAATAAGAGTAATAAGTATAGTAATTGCCGTTCTATCGATCATATAAGCATAATATGGCTAATAATATGAGTTAGATTGATAATAATAAGAGTAATAAGTATAGTAATTGTCGTTCTATCGATCATTTAAGCATAATATGGCTAATAATATGAGTTAGATTGATAATAATAAGAGTAATAAGTATAGTAATTGTCGTTCTATCGATCATATAAGCATAATATGGCTAATAATATGAGTTAGGTTGATAATAATAGGAGTAATAAGTATAGTAAATGTCGTGCTATCGATCATATCTGCATAATATGGTTAATAATATGAGTTAGATTGATAATAGTGAGTGTAATAAGTATAGTAATTGTCGTTCTATCGATCATATTAGCATAATATGGTTAATAATATGAGTTAGATTAATAATAATAAGAGTAATAAGTATAGTAATTGTCGTTCTATCGATCATATAAGCATAATATGGTTAATAATATGAGTTAGGTTGATAAAAATAAGAATAATAAGTATAGTAATTGTCGTTCTGTCGATCATATAAGCATAATATGGCTAATAATATGAGTTAGCTTGATAATAATAAGAGTAATAAGTATAGTAATTGTCGTTCTATCGATCATTTAAGCATAATATGGCTAATAATATGAGTTAGATTGATAATAATAAGAGTAATAAGTATAGTAATTGTCGTTCTATCGATCATATGTGCATAATATGGCTAATAATATGAGTTAGATTGATAATAGTAAGTGTAATAAGTATAGTAATTGCCGTTCTATCGATCATTTAAGCATAATATGGCTAGTAATATGAGTTAGATTGATAATAATAAGAGTAATAAGTATAGTAATTGTCGTTCTATCGATCATTTAAGCATAATATGGCTAATAATATGAGTTAGATTGATAATAATAAGAGTAATAAGTATAGTAATTGTCGTTCTATCGATCATATAAGCATAATATGGCTAAAAATATGAGTTAGATCGATAATGATAAGAGTAGTAAGTACAGTAATTGTCGTTCTATCGATCATATAAGCATAATATGGCTAATAATATGAGCTAGATTGATAATAATAAGAGTAATAAGTATAGTAATTGTCGTTCTATCGATCATATAAGCGTAATATGGCTAATAATATGAGTTAGATTGATAATAATAAGAGTAATGAGTATAGCAATTGTAGTTCTATCGATCATATCTGCATAATATGGTTAATAATATGAGTTAGATTCATAATAATAAGAGTAATAAGTATAGTAATTGTCGTTCTATCGATCATATAAGCATAATATGGCTAATAATATGAGTTAAATTGATAATAATAACAGTAATAAGTACAGTAATTGTCGTTCTATCGATAATATAAGCATAATATGGCTAATAATATGAGTTAGATCGATAATGATAAGAGTAATAAGTACAGTAATTGTCGTTCTATCGATCATATATGCATAATATGGCTAATAATATGAGTTAGATTGATAATAATAATAGTAATAAGTATAGTAATTGTCGTTCTATCGATCATATAAGCACAATATGGCTAATAATATGAGTTAGATTGATAATAATAAGAGTAATAAGTATAGTAAATGTCGTGCTGTCGATCATATCTGCATAATATGGTTAATAACATGAGTTAGATTGATAATAGTGAGTGTAATAAGTATAGTAATTGTCGTTCTATCGATCATATATGCATAATATGGCTAATAATATGAGTTAGATTGATAATAATAAGAGTAATGAGTATAGTAATTGTAGTTCTATCGATCATATCTGCATAATATGGTTAATAATATGAGTTAGATTGATAATAATAAGAGTAATAAGTATAGTAATTGTCGTTCTATCGATCTTATAAGCATAATATGGCTAAAAATATGAGTTAGATCGATAATGATAAGAGTAGTAAGTACAGTAATTGTCGTTCTATCGATCATATAAGCATAATATGGCTAATAATATGAGTTAGATTGATAATAATAAGAGTAATAAGTATAGTAATTGTCGTTCTATCGATCATATAAGCATAATATGGCTAATAATATGAGTTAGATCGATAATGATAAGAGTAATAAGTACAGTAATTGTCGTTCTATCGATCATATATGCATAATATGGCTAATAATATGAGTTAGATTGATAATAATAATAGTAATAAGTATAGTAATTGTCGTTCTATCGATCATATAAGCACAATATGGCTAATAATATGAGTTAGATTGATAATAATAAGAGTAATAAGTATAGTAAATGTCGTGCTGTCGATCATATCTGCATAATATGGTTAATAACATGAGTTAGATTGATAATAGTGAGTGTAATAAGTATAGTAATTGTCGTTCTATCGATCATATATGCATAATATGGCTAATAATATGAGTTAGATTGATAATAATAAGAGTAATGAGTATAGTAATTGTAGTTCTATCGATCATATCTGCATAATATGGCTAATAATATGAGTTAGATTGATAATAGTAAGTGTAATAAGTATAGTAATTGTCGTTCTATCGATCATTTAAGCATAATATGGCTGGTAATATGAGTTAGATTGATAATAATAAGAGTAATAAGTGTAGTAATTGTCGTTCTATCGATCATATAAGCATAATATGGCTAATAATATGAGTTAGATTGATAATAATAAGAGTAATGAGTATAGCAATTGTAGTTCCATCGATCATATCTGCATAATATGGTTAATAATATGAGTTAGATTCATAATAATAAGAGTAATAAGTATAGTAATTGTCGTTCTATCGATCATATAAGCATAATATGGCTAATAATATGAGTTAAATTGATAATAATAACAGTAATAAGTACAGTAATTGTCGTTCTATCGATAATATAAGCATAATATGGCTAATAATATGAGTTAGATCGATAATGATAAGAGTAATAAGTATAGTAAATGTCGTTCTATCGATCATATCTGCATAATATGGTTAATAACATGAGTTAGATTGATAATAGTGAGTGTAATAAGTACAGTAATTGTCGTTCTGTCGATCATATAAGCATAGTATGGCTAATAATATGAGTTAGATTGATAATAATAAGAGTAGTGAGTATAGTAATTGTCGTTCTATCGATCATATAAGCATAATATGGCTAATAATATGAGTTAGATTGATAATAATAAGAGTAATAAGTATAGTAGTTGTCGTTCTATCGATCATTTAAGCATAATATGGCTAGTAATATGAGTTAGATTGATAATAATAAGAGTAATAAGTATAGTAAATGTCGTGCTATCGATCATATCTGCATAATATTGTTAATAATATGAGTTAGATTGATAATAGTGAGTGTAATAAGTATAGTAATTGTCGTTCTATCGATCATATCTGCATAATATGGCTAATAATATAAGTTAGATTGATAATAATAAGAGTAATAAGTATAGTAAAATGTCGTTCTATCGATCATATAAGCATAATATGGCTAACAATATGAGTTAGATCGATAATGATAAGAGTAATAAGTATAGTAATTGTCGTTCTATCGATCATTTAAGCATAATATGGCTAATAATATGAGTTAGGTTGATAAAAATAAGAATAATATGTATAGTAATTGTCGTTCTGTCGATCATATAAGCATAATATGGCTAATAATATGAGTTAGCTTGATAATAATAAGAGTAATAAGTATAGTAATTGTCGTTCTATCGATCATTTAAGCATAATATGGCTAATAATATGAGTTAGACTGATAATAATAAGAGTAATGAGTATAGTAATTGTAGTTCTATCGATCATATCTGCATAATATGGTTAATAATATGAGTTATATTCATAATAATGAGAGTAATAAGTATAGTAATTGTCGTTCTATCGATCATATAAGCATAACATGGCTAATAATATGAGTTAGCTTGATAAAAATAAGAGTAATAAGTATAGTAATTGTCGTTCTATCGATCATTTAAGCATAATATGGCTAATAATATGAGTTAGATTAATAATAATAAGAGTAATAAGTATAGTAATTGTCGTTCTATCGATCATTTAAGCATAATATGGCTAATAATATGAGTTAGGTTGATAAAAATAAGAATAATAAGTATAGTAATTGCCGTTCTGTCGATCATATAAGCATAATATGGCTAATAATATGAGTTAGCTTGATAATAATAAGAGTAATAAGTACAGTAATTGTCGTTCTATCGATCATTTAAGCATAATATGGCTAATAATATGAGTTAGATTGATAATAATAAGAGTAATAAGTATAGTAATTGTCGTTCTATCGATCATTTAAGCATAATATGGCTAATAATATGAGTTAGATTGATAATAATAAGAGTAATAAGTATAGTAATTGTCGTTCTATCGATCATATAAGCATAATATGGCTAATAATATGAGTTAGATCGATAATGATAAGAGTAGTAAGTACAGTAATTGTCGTTCTATCGATCATATAAGCATAATATGGCTAATAATATGAGTTAGATTGATAATAATAAGAGTAATGGGTATAGTAATTGTAGCTCTATCGATCATATCTGCTTAATATGGTTAATAATATGAGTTAGATTCATAATAATAAGAGTAATAAGTATAGTAATTGTCGTTCTATCGATCATTTAAGCATAATATGGCTGGTAATATGAGTTAGATTGATAATAATAAGAGTAATAAGTGTAGTAATTGTCGTTCTATCGATCATATAAGCATAATATGGCTAATAATATGAGTTAGATTGATAATAATAAGAGTAATGAGTATAGCAATTGTAGTTCTATCGATCATATCTGCATAATATGGTTAATAATATGAGTTAGATTCATAATAATAAGAGTAATAAGTATAGTAATTGTCGTTCTATCGATCATATAAGCATAATATGGCTAATAATATGAGTTAAATTGATAATAATAACAGTAATAAGTACAGTAATTGTCGTTCTATCGATAATATAAGCATAATATGGCAAATAATATGAGTTAGATCGATAATGATAAGAGTAATAAGTACAGTAATTGTCGTTCTATCGATCATATATGCATAATATGGCTAATAATATGAGTTAGATTGATAATAATAATAGTAATGAGTATAGTAATTGTCGTTCTATCGATCATATAAGCACAATATGGCTAATAATATGAGTTAGATTGATAATAATAAGAGTAATAAGTATAGTAAATGTCGTGCTGTCGATCATATCTGCATAATACGGTTAATAACATGAGTTAGATTGATAATAGTGAGTGTAATAAGTATAGTAATTGTCGTTCTATCGATCATATATGCATAATATGGCTAATAATATGAGTTAGATTGATAATAATAAGAGTAATAAGTATAGTAATTGTCGTTCTATCGATCATTTAAGCATAATATGGCTAATAATATGAGTTAGATTGATAATAATAAGAGTAATAAGTATAGTAATTGTCGTTCTATCGATCATATAAGCATAATATGGCTAATAATATGAGTTAGATCGATAATGATAAGAGTAGTAAGTACAGTAATTGTCGTTCTATCGATCATATAAGCATAATATGGCTAATAATATGAGTTAGATTGATAATAATAAGAGTAATGGGTATAGTAATTGTAGCTCTATCGATCATATCTGCTTAATATGGTTAATAATATGAGTTAGATTCATAATAATAAGAGTAATAAGTATAGTAATTGTCGTTCTATCGATCATTTAAGCATAATATGGCTGGTAATATGAGTTAGATTGATAATAATAAGAGTAATAAGTGTAGTAATTGTCGTTCTATCGATCATATAAGCATAATATGGCTAATAATATGAGTTAGATTGATAATAATAAGAGTAATGAGTATAGCAATTGTAGTTCTATCGATCATATCTGCATAATATGGTTAATAATATGAGTTAGATTCATAATAATAAGAGTAATAAGTATAGTAATTGTCGTTCTATCGATCATATAAGCATAATATGGCTAATAATATGAGTTAAATTGATAATAATAACAGTAATAAGTACAGTAATTGTCGTTCTATCGATAATATAAGCATAATATGGCAAATAATATGAGTTAGATCGATAATGATAAGAGTAATAAGTACAGTAATTGTCGTTCTATCGATCATATATGCATAATATGGCTAATAATATGAGTTAGATTGATAATAATAATAGTAATGAGTATAGTAATTGTCGTTCTATCGATCATATAAGCACAATATGGCTAATAATATGAGTTAGATTGATAATAATAAGAGTAATAAGTATAGTAAATGTCGTGCTGTCGATCATATCTGCATAATACGGTTAATAACATGAGTTAGATTGATAATAGTGAGTGTAATAAGTATAGTAATTGTCGTTCTATCGATCATATATGCATAATATGGCTAATAATATGAGTTAGATTGATAATAATAAGAGTAATGAGTATAGTAATTGTAGTTCTATCGATCATATCTGCATAATATGGTTAATAATATGAGTTAGATTCATAATAATAAGAGTAATAAGTATAGTAATTGTCGTTCTATCGATCATATTAGCATAATATGGTTAATAATATGAGTTAGATTAATAATAATAAGAGTAATAAGTAAAGTAATTGTCGTTCTATCGATCATATAAGCATAACATGGTTAATAATATGAGTTAAATTGATAACAATAAGAGTAATAAGTACAGTAATTGTCGTTCTATCGATAATATAAGCATAATATGGCTAATAATATGAGTTAGATCGATAATGATAAGAGTAATAAGTACAGTAATTGTCGTTCTATCGATCATATAAGCATAATATGGCCAATAATATGAGTTAGATTGATAATAATAAGAGAAATAAGTATAGTAGTTGTCGTTCTATCGATCATTTAAGCATAATATGGCTAGTAATATGAGTTAGATTGATAATAATAAGAGTAATAAGTATAGTAAAATGTCGTTCTATCGATCATATAAGCATAATATGGCTAACAATATGAGTTAGATCGATAATGATAAGAGTAATAAGTACAGTAATTGTCGTTCTATCGATTATATAAGCATAATATGGCTAATAATATGAGTTAGATTGATAATAATAAGAGTAATAAGTATAGTAATTGTCGTTCTATCGATCATTTAAGCATAATATGGCTAATAATATGAGTTAGGTTGATAAAAATAAGAATAATGAGTATAGTAATTGTCGTTCTGTCGATCATATAAGCATAATGTGGCTAATAATATGAGTTAGCTTGATAATAATAAGAGTAATAAGTATAGTAATTGTCGTTCTATCGATCATTTAAGCATAATATGGCTAATAATATGAGTTAGATTGATAATAATAAGAGTAATAAGTATAGTAATTGTCGTTCTATCGATCATTTAAGCATAATATGGCTAATAATATGAGTTAGGTTGATAAAAATAAGAATAATAAGTATAGTAATTGTCGTTCTGTCGATCATATAAGCATAATATGGCTAATAATATGAGTTAGCTTGATAATAATAAGAGTAATAAGTATAGTAATTGTCGTTCTATCGATCATTTAAGCATAATATGGCTAATAATATGAGTTAGATTGATAATAATAAGAGTAATAAGTATAGTAATTGTCGTTCTATCGATCATATAAGCATAATATGGGTAATAATATGAGTTAGATTGATAATAGTAAGTGTAATAAGTTCAGTAATTGTCGTTCTGTCGATCATATAAGCATAATATGGCTAATAATATGAGTTAGCTTGATAATAATAAGAGTAATAAGTATAGTAATTGTCGTTCTATCGATCATTTAAGCATAATATGGCTAATAATATGAGTTAGATTGATAATAATAAGAGTAATAAGTATAGTAATTGTCGTTCTATCGATCATATAAGCATAATATGGGTAATAATATGAGTTAGATTGATAATAGTAAGTGTAATAAGTACAGTAATTGTCGTCCTGTCGATCATATAAGCATAATATGGCTAAAAATATGAGTTAGATCGATAATGATAAGAGTAGTAAGTACAGTAATTGTCGTTCTATCGATCATATAAGCATAATATGGCTAATAATATGAGTTAGATTGATAATAATAAGAGTAATAAGTATAGTAATTGTCGTTCTATCGATCATATAAGCATAATATGGCTAATAATATGAGTTAGATTGATAATAATAAGAGTAATGAGTATAGCAATTGTAGTTCTATCGATCATATCTGCATAATATGGTTAATAATATGAGTTAGATTCATAATAATAAGAGTAATAAGTATAGTAGTTGTCGTTCTATCGATCATATAAGCATAATATGGCTAATAATATGAGTTAAATTGATAATAATAACAGTAATAAGTACAGTAATTGTCGTTCTATCGATAATATAAGCATAATATGGCTAATAATATGAGTTAGATCGATAATGATAAGAGTAACAAGTACAGTAATTGTCGTTCTATCGATCATATATGCATAATATGGCTAATAATATGAGTTAGATTGATAATAATAATAGTAATAAGTATAGTAATTGTCGCTCTATCGATCATATAAGCACAATATGGCTAATAATATGAGTTAGATTGATAATAATAAGAGTAATAAGTATAGTAAATGTCGTTCTATCGATCATATCTGCATAATATGGTTAATAACATGAGTTAGATTGATAATAGTGAGTGTAATAAGTACAGTAATTGTCGTTCTGTCGATCATATAAGCATAGTATGGCTAATAATATGAGTTAGATTGATAATAATAAGAGTAATAAGTATAGTAATTGTCGTTCTATCGATCATATAAGCATAATATGGCTAATAATATGAGTTAGATTGATAATAATAAGAGTAATAAGTATAGTAATTGTCGTTCTATCGATCATTTAAGCATAATATGGCTAATAATATGAGTTAGGTTGATAATAATAGGAGTAATAAGTATAGTAAATGTCGTGCTATCGATCATATCTGCATAATATGGTTAATAATATGAGTTAGATTGATAATAGTGAGTGTAATAAGTATAGTAATTGTCGTTCTATCGATCATATTAGCATAATGTGGTTAATAATATGAGTTAGATTAATAATAATAAGAGTAATAAGTATAGTAATTGTCGTTCTATCGATCATATAAGCATAATATGGTTAATAATATAAGTTAGTTTGATAACAATAAGAATAATAAGTATAGTCATTGTCGTTCTGTCGATCATATAAGCATAATATGGCTAATAATATGAGTTAGCTTGATAATAATAAGAGTAATAAGTATAGTAATTGTCGTTCTATCGATCTTATAAGCATAATATGGCTAAAAATATGAGTTAGATCGATAATGATAAGAGTAGTAAGTACAGTAATTGTCGTTCTATCGATCATATAAGCATAATATGGCTAATAATATGAGTTAGATTGATAATAATGAGAGTAATAAGTATAGTAATTGTCGTTCTATCGATCATATAAGCATAATATGGCTAATAATATGAGTTAGATCGATAATGATAAGAGTAATAAGTACAGTAATTGTCGTTCTATCGATCATATATGCATAATATGGCTAATAATATGAGTTAGATTGATAATAATAATAGTAATAAGTATAGTAATTGTCGTTCTATCGATCATATAAGCACAATATGGCTAATAATATGAGTTAGATTGATAATAATAAGAGTAATAAGTATAGTAAATGTCGTGCTGTCGATCATATCTGCATAATATGGTTAATAACATGAGTTAGATTGATAATAGTGAGTGTAATAAGTATAGTAATTGTCGTTCTATCGATAATATAAGCATAATACGGCTAATAATATGAGTTAGATCGATAATGATAAGAGTAATAAGTATAGTAAATGTCGTTCTATCGATCATATCTGTATAATATGGTTAATAACATGAGTTAGATTGATAATAGTGAGTGTAATAAGTACAGTAATTGTCGTTCTGTCGATCATATAAGCATAGTATGGCTAATAATATGAGTTAGATTGATAATAATAAGAGTAATAAGTATAGTAATTGTCGTTCTATCGATCATATAAGCATAATGTGGCTAATAATATGAGTTAGATTGATAATAATAAGAGTAATAAGTATAGTAATTGTCGTTCTATCGATCATTTAAGCATAATATGGCTAATAATATGAGTTAGATTGATAATAATAAGAGTAATAAGTATAGTAATTGTCGTTCTATCGATCATATAAGCATAATATGGTTAAAAATATGAGTTAGATCGATAATGATAAGAGTAGTAAGTACAGTAATTGTCGTTCTATCTATCATATAAGCATAATATGGCTAATAATATGAGTTAGATTGATAATAATAAGAGTAATAAGTATAGTAATTGTCGTTCTATCGATCATATAAGCATAATATGGCTAATAATATGAGTTAGGTTGATAATAATAGGAGTAATAAGTATAGTAAATGTCGTGCTATCGATCATATCTGCATAATATGGTTAATAATATGAGTTAGATTGATAATAGTGAGTGTAATAAGTATAGTAATTGTCGTTCTATCGATCATATTAGCATAATATGGTTAATAATATGAGTTAGATTAATAATAATAAGAGTAATAAGTATAGTAATTGTCGTTCTATCGATCATATAAGCATAATATGGTTAATAATATGAGTTAGGTTGATAAAAATAAGAATAATAAGTATAGTAATTGTCGTTCTGTCGATCATATAAGCATAATATGGCTAATAATATGAGTTAGCTTGATAATAATAAGAGTAATAAGTATAGTAATTGTCGTTCTATCGATCATTTAAGCATAATATGGCTAATAATATGAGTTAGATTGATAATAATAAGAGTAATAAGTATAGTAATTGTCGTTCTATCGATCATATGTGCATAATATGGCTAATAATATGAGTTAGATTGATAATAGTAAGTGTAATAAGTATAGTAATTGCCGTTCTATCGATCATTTAAGCATAATATGGCTAGTAATATGAGTTAGATTGATAATAATAAGAGTAATAAGTATAGTAATTGTCGTTCTATCGATCATTTGAGCATAATATGGCTAATAATATGAGTTAGATTGATAATAATAAGAGTAATAAGTATAGTAATTGTCGTTCTATCGATCATATAAGCATAATATGGCTAAAAATATGAGTTAGATCGATAATGATAAGAGTAGTAAGTACAGTAATTGTCGTTCTATCGATCATATAAGCATAATATGGCTAATAATATGAGTTAGATTGATAATAATAAGAGTAATAAGTATAGTAATTGTCGTTCTATCGATCATATAAGCGTAATATGGCTAATAATATGAGTTAGATTGATAATAATAAGAGTAATGAGTATAGCAATTGTAGTTCTATCGATCATATCTGCATAATATGGTTAATAATATGAGTTAGATTCATAATAATAAGAGTAATAAGTATAGTAATTGTCGTTCTATCGATCATATAAGCATAATATGGCTAATAATATGAGTTAAATTGATAATAATAACAGTAATAAGTACAGTAATTGTCGTTCTATCGATAATATAAGCATAATATGGCTAATAATATGAGTTAGATCGATAATGATAAGAGTAACAAGTACAGTAATTGTCGTTCTATCGATCATATATGCATAATATGGCTAATAATATGAGTTAGATTGATAATAATAATAGTAATAAGTATAGTAATTGTCGTTCTATCGATCATATAAGCACAATATGGCTAATAATATGAGTTAGATTGATAATAATAAGAGTAATAAGTATAGTAAATGTCGTTCTATCGATCATATCTGCATAATATGGTTAATAACATGAGTTAGATTGATAATAGTGAGTGTAATAAGTACAGTAATTGTCGTTCTGTCGATCATATAAGCATAGTATGGCTAATAATATGAGTTAGATTGATAATAATAAGAGTAATAAGTATAGTAATTGTCGTTCTATCGATCATATAAGCATAATATGGCTAATAATATGAGTTAGATTGATAATAATAAGAGTAATAAGTATAGTAATTGTCGTTCTATCGATCATTTAAGCATAATATGGTTAAAAATATGAGTTAGATCGATAATGATAAGAGTAGTAAGTACAGTAATTGTCGTTCTATCGATCATATAAGCATAATATGGCTAATAATATGAGTTAGATCGATAATGATAAGAGTAGTAAGTACAGCAATTGTCGTTCTATCGATCATATAAGCATAATATGGCTAATAATATGAGTTAGATTGATAATAATAAGAGTAATAAGTATAGTAATTGTCGTTCTATCGATCATATAAGCATAATATGGCTAATAATATGAGTTAGGTTGATAATAATAGGAGTAATAAGTATAGTAAATGTCGTGCTATCGATCATATCTGCATAATATGGTTAATAATATGAGTTAGATTGATAATAGTGAGTGTAATAAGTATAGTAATTGTCGTTCTATCGATCATATTAGCATAATGTGGTTAATAATATGAGTTAGATTAATAATAATAAGAGTAATAAGTATAGTAATTGTCGTTCTATCGATCATATAAGCATAATATGGTTAATAATATAAGTTAGTTTGATAACAATAAGAATAATAAGTATAGTCATTGTCGTTCTGTCGATCATATAAGCATAATATGGCTAATAATATGAGTTAGCTTGATAATAATAAGAGTAATAAGTATAGTAATTGTCGTTCTATCGATCTTATAAGCATAATATGGCTAAAAATATGAGTTAGATCGATAATGATAAGAGTAGTAAGTACAGTAATTGTCGTTCTATCGATCATATAAGCATAATATGGCTAATAATATGAGTTAGATTGATAATAATGAGAGTAATAAGTATAGTAATTGTCGTTCTATCGATCATATAAGCATAATATGGCTAATAATATGAGTTAGATCGATAATGATAAGAGTAATAAGTACAGTAATTGTCGTTCTATCGATCATATATGCATAATATGGCTAATAATATGAGTTAGATTGATAATAATAATAGTAATAAGTATAGTAATTGTCGTTCTATCGATCATATAAGCACAATATGGCTAATAATATGAGTTAGATTGATAATAATAAGAGTAATAAGTATAGTAAATGTCGTGCTGTCGATCATATCTGCATAATATGGTTAATAACATGAGTTAGATTGATAATAGTGAGTGTAATAAGTATAGTAATTGTCGTTCTATCGATAATATAAGCATAATACGGCTAATAATATGAGTTAGATCGATAATGATAAGAGTAATAAGTATAGTAAATGTCGTTCTATCGATCATATCTGTATAATATGGTTAATAACATGAGTTAGATTGATAATAGTGAGTGTAATAAGTACAGTAATTGTCGTTCTGTCGATCATATAAGCATAGTATGGCTAATAATATGAGTTAGATTGATAATAATAAGAGTAATAAGTATAGTAATTGTCGTTCTATCGATCATATAAGCATAATGTGGCTAATAATATGAGTTAGATTGATAATAATAAGAGTAATAAGTATAGTAATTGTCGTTCTATCGATCATTTAAGCATAATATGGCTAATAATATGAGTTAGATTGATAATAATAAGAGTAATAAGTATAGTAATTGTCGTTCTATCGATCATATAAGCATAATATGGTTAAAAATATGAGTTAGATCGATAATGATAAGAGTAGTAAGTACAGTAATTGTCGTTCTATCTATCATATAAGCATAATATGGCTAATAATATGAGTTAGATTGATAATAATAAGAGTAATAAGTATAGTAATTGTCGTTCTATCGATCATATAAGCATAATATGGCTAATAATATGAGTTAGGTTGATAATAATAGGAGTAATAAGTATAGTAAATGTCGTGCTATCGATCATATCTGCATAATATGGTTAATAATATGAGTTAGATTGATAATAGTGAGTGTAATAAGTATAGTAATTGTCGTTCTATCGATCATATTAGCATAATATGGTTAATAATATGAGTTAGATTAATAATAATAAGAGTAATAAGTATAGTAATTGTCGTTCTATCGATCATATAAGCATAATATGGTTAATAATATGAGTTAGGTTGATAAAAATAAGAATAATAAGTATAGTAATTGTCGTTCTGTCGATCATATAAGCATAATATGGCTAATAATATGAGTTAGCTTGATAATAATAAGAGTAATAAGTATAGTAATTGTCGTTCTATCGATCATTTAAGCATAATATGGCTAATAATATGAGTTAGATTGATAATAATAAGAGTAATAAGTATAGTAATTGTCGTTCTATCGATCATATGTGCATAATATGGCTAATAATATGAGTTAGATTGATAATAGTAAGTGTAATAAGTATAGTAATTGCCGTTCTATCGATCATTTAAGCATAATATGGCTAGTAATATGAGTTAGATTGATAATAATAAGAGTAATAAGTATAGTAATTGTCGTTCTATCGATCATTTGAGCATAATATGGCTAATAATATGAGTTAGATTGATAATAATAAGAGTAATAAGTATAGTAATTGTCGTTCTATCGATCATATAAGCATAATATGGCTAAAAATATGAGTTAGATCGATAATGATAAGAGTAGTAAGTACAGTAATTGTCGTTCTATCGATCATATAAGCATAATATGGCTAATAATATGAGTTAGATTGATAATAATAAGAGTAATAAGTATAGTAATTGTCGTTCTATCGATCATATAAGCGTAATATGGCTAATAATATGAGTTAGATTGATAATAATAAGAGTAATGAGTATAGCAATTGTAGTTCTATCGATCATATCTGCATAATATGGTTAATAATATGAGTTAGATTCATAATAATAAGAGTAATAAGTATAGTAATTGTCGTTCTATCGATCATATAAGCATAATATGGCTAATAATATGAGTTAAATTGATAATAATAACAGTAATAAGTACAGTAATTGTCGTTCTATCGATAATATAAGCATAATATGGCTAATAATATGAGTTAGATCGATAATGATAAGAGTAATAAGTACAGTAATTGTCGTTCTATCGATCATATATGCATAATATGGCTAATAATATGAGTTAGATTGATAATAATAATAGTAATAAGTATAGTAATTGTCGTTCTATCGATCATATAAGCACAATATGGCTAATAATATGAGTTAGATTGATAATAATAAGAGTAATAAGTATAGTAAATGTCGTGCTGTCGATCATATCTGCATAATATGGTTAATAACATGAGTTAGATTGATAATAGTGAGTGTAATAAGTATAGTAATTGTCGTTCTATCGATCATATATGCATAATATGGCTAATAATATGAGTTAGATTGATAATAATAAGAGTAATGAGTATAGTAATTGTAGTTCTATCGATCATATCTGCATAATATGGTTAATAATATGAGTTAGATTGATAATAATAAGAGTAATAAGTATAGTAATTGTCGTTCTATCGATCTTATAAGCATAATATGGCTAAAAATATGAGTTAGATCGATAATGATAAGAGTAGTAAGTACAGTAATTGTCGTTCTATCGATCATATAAGCATAATATGGCTAATAATATGAGTTAGATTGATAATAATAAGAGTAATAAGTATAGTAATTGTCGTTCTATCGATCATATAAGCATAATATGGCTAATAATATGAGTTAGATCGATAATGATAAGAGTAATAAGTACAGTAATTGTCGTTCTATCGATCATATATGCATAATATGGCTAATAATATTAGTTAGATTGATAATAATAATAGTAATAAGTATAGTAATTGTCGTTCTATCGATCATATAAGCACAATATGGCTAATAATATGAGTTAGATTGATAATAATAAGAGTAATAAGTATAGTAAATGTCGTGCTGTCGATCATATCTACATAATATGGTTAATAACATGAGTTAGATTGATAATAGTGAGTGTAATAAGTATAGTAATTGTCGTTCTATCGATCATATATGCATAATATGGCTAATAATATGAGTTAGATTGATAATAATAAGAGTAATGAGTATAGTAATTGTAGTTCTATCGATCATATCTGCATAATATGGCTAATAATATGAGTTAGATTGATAATAGTAAGTGTAATAAGTATAGTAATTGTCGTTCTATCGATCATTTAAGCATAATATGGCTGGTAATATGAGTTAGATTGATAATAATAAGAGTAATAAGTGTAGTAATTGTCGTTCTATCGATCATATAAGCATAATATGGCTAATAATATGAGTTAGATTGATAATAATAAGAGTAATGAGTATAGCAATTGTAGTTCTATCGATCATATCTGCATAATATGGTTAATAATATGAGTTAGATTCATAATAATAAGAGTAATAAGTATAGTAATTGTCGTTCTATCGATCATATAAGCATAATATGGCTAATAATATGAGTTAAATTGATAATAATAACAGTAATAAGTACAGTAATTGTCGTTCTATCGATAATATAAGCATAATATGGCTAATAATATGAGTTAGATCGATAATGATAAGAGTAACAAGTACAGTAATTGTCGTTCTATCGATCATATATGCATAATATGGCTAATAATATGAGTTAGATTGATAATAATAATAGTAATAAGTATAGTAATTGTCGTTCTATCGATCATATAAGCACAATATGGCTAATAATATGAGTTAGATTGATAATAATAAGAGTAATAAGTATAGTAAATGTCGTTCTATCGATCATATCTGCATAATATGGTTAATAACATGAGTTAGATTGATAATAGTGAGTGTAATAAGTACAGTAATTGTCGTTCTGTCGATCATATAAGCATAGTATGGCTAATAATATGAGTTAGATTGATAATAATAAGAGTAATAAGTATAGTAATTGTCGTTCTATCGATCATATAAGCATAATATGGCTAATAATATGAGTTAGATTGATAATAATAAGAGTAATAAGTATAGTAATTGTCGTTCTATCGATCATTTAAGCATAATATGGTTAAAAATATGAGTTAGATCGATAATGATAAGAGTAGTAAGTACAGTAATTGTCGTTCTATCGATCATATAAGCATAATATGGCTAATAATATGAGTTAGATCGATAATGATAAGAGTAGTAAGTACAGCAATTGTCGTTCTATCGATCATATAAGCATAATATGGCTAATAATATGAGTTAGATTGATAATAATAAGAGTAATAAGTATAGTAATTGTCGTTCTATCGATCATATAAGCATAATATGGCTAATAATATGAGTTAGGTTGATAATAATAGGAGTAATAAGTATAGTAAATGTCGTGCTATCGATCATATCTGCATAATATGGTTAATAATATGAGTTAGATTGATAATAGTGAGTGTAA
This sequence comes from Megachile rotundata, assembly GCF_050947335.1. Lineage (NCBI taxonomy): Eukaryota > Metazoa > Arthropoda > Insecta > Hymenoptera > Megachilidae > Megachile > Megachile rotundata. The sequence goes on along the minus strand of NW_027473480.1, from coordinate 61,679 downwards.
TAAGTATAGTAATTGTCGTTCTATCGATCATATTAGCATAATGTGGTTAATAATATGAGTTAGATTAATAATAATAAGAGTAATAAGTATAGTAATTGTCGTTCTATCGATCATATAAGCATAATATGGTTAATAATATAAGTTAGTTTGATAACAATAAGAATAATAAGTATAGTCATTGTCGTTCTGTCGATCATATAAGCATAATATGGCTAATAATATGAGTTAGCTTGATAATAATAAGAGTAATAAGTATAGTAATTGTCGTTCTATCGATCTTATAAGCATAATATGGCTAAAAATATGAGTTAGATCGATAATGATAAGAGTAGTAAGTACAGTAATTGTCGTTCTATCGATCATATAAGCATAATATGGCTAATAATATGAGTTAGATTGATAATAATGAGAGTAATAAGTATAGTAATTGTCGTTCTATCGATCATATAAGCATAATATGGCTAATAATATGAGTTAGATCGATAATGATAAGAGTAATAAGTACAGTAATTGTCGTTCTATCGATCATATATGCATAATATGGCTAATAATATGAGTTAGATTGATAATAATAATAGTAATAAGTATAGTAATTGTCGTTCTATCGATCATATAAGCACAATATGGCTAATAATATGAGTTAGATTGATAATAATAAGAGTAATAAGTATAGTAAATGTCGTGCTGTCGATCATATCTGCATAATATGGTTAATAACATGAGTTAGATTGATAATAGTGAGTGTAATAAGTATAGTAATTGTCGTTCTATCGATAATATAAGCATAATACGGCTAATAATATGAGTTAGATCGATAATGATAAGAGTAATAAGTATAGTAAATGTCGTTCTATCGATCATATCTGTATAATATGGTTAATAACATGAGTTAGATTGATAATAGTGAGTGTAATAAGTACAGTAATTGTCGTTCTGTCGATCATATAAGCATAGTATGGCTAATAATATGAGTTAGATTGATAATAATAAGAGTAATAAGTATAGTAATTGTCGTTCTATCGATCATATAAGCATAATGTGGCTAATAATATGAGTTAGATTGATAATAATAAGAGTAATAAGTATAGTAATTGTCGTTCTATCGATCATTTAAGCATAATATGGCTAATAATATGAGTTAGATTGATAATAATAAGAGTAATAAGTATAGTAATTGTCGTTCTATCGATCATATAAGCATAATATGGTTAAAAATATGAGTTAGATCGATAATGATAAGAGTAGTAAGTACAGTAATTGTCGTTCTATCTATCATATAAGCATAATATGGCTAATAATATGAGTTAGATTGATAATAATAAGAGTAATAAGTATAGTAATTGTCGTTCTATCGATCATATAAGCATAATATGGCTAATAATATGAGTTAGGTTGATAATAATAGGAGTAATAAGTATAGTAAATGTCGTGCTATCGATCATATCTGCATAATATGGTTAATAATATGAGTTAGATTGATAATAGTGAGTGTAATAAGTATAGTAATTGTCGTTCTATCGATCATATTAGCATAATATGGTTAATAATATGAGTTAGATTAATAATAATAAGAGTAATAAGTATAGTAATTGTCGTTCTATCGATCATATAAGCATAATATGGTTAATAATATGAGTTAGGTTGATAAAAATAAGAATAATAAGTATAGTAATTGTCGTTCTGTCGATCATATAAGCATAATATGGCTAATAATATGAGTTAGCTTGATAATAATAAGAGTAATAAGTATAGTAATTGTCGTTCTATCGATCATTTAAGCATAATATGGCTAATAATATGAGTTAGATTGATAATAATAAGAGTAATAAGTATAGTAATTGTCGTTCTATCGATCATATGTGCATAATATGGCTAATAATATGAGTTAGATTGATAATAGTAAGTGTAATAAGTATAGTAATTGCCGTTCTATCGATCATTTAAGCATAATATGGCTAGTAATATGAGTTAGATTGATAATAATAAGAGTAATAAGTATAGTAATTGTCGTTCTATCGATCATTTGAGCATAATATGGCTAATAATATGAGTTAGATTGATAATAATAAGAGTAATAAGTATAGTAATTGTCGTTCTATCGATCATATAAGCATAATATGGCTAAAAATATGAGTTAGATCGATAATGATAAGAGTAGTAAGTACAGTAATTGTCGTTCTATCGATCATATAAGCATAATATGGCTAATAATATGAGTTAGATTGATAATAATAAGAGTAATAAGTATAGTAATTGTCGTTCTATCGATCATATAAGCGTAATATGGCTAATAATATGAGTTAGATTGATAATAATAAGAGTAATGAGTATAGCAATTGTAGTTCTATCGATCATATCTGCATAATATGGTTAATAATATGAGTTAGATTCATAATAATAAGAGTAATAAGTATAGTAATTGTCGTTCTATCGATCATATAAGCATAATATGGCTAATAATATGAGTTAAATTGATAATAATAACAGTAATAAGTACAGTAATTGTCGTTCTATCGATAATATAAGCATAATATGGCTAATAATATGAGTTAGATCGATAATGATAAGAGTAATAAGTACAGTAATTGTCGTTCTATCGATCATATATGCATAATATGGCTAATAATATGAGTTAGATTGATAATAATAATAGTAATAAGTATAGTAATTGTCGTTCTATCGATCATATAAGCACAATATGGCTAATAATATGAGTTAGATTGATAATAATAAGAGTAATAAGTATAGTAAATGTCGTGCTGTCGATCATATCTGCATAATATGGTTAATAACATGAGTTAGATTGATAATAGTGAGTGTAATAAGTATAGTAATTGTCGTTCTATCGATCATATATGCATAATATGGCTAATAATATGAGTTAGATTGATAATAATAAGAGTAATGAGTATAGTAATTGTAGTTCTATCGATCATATCTGCATAATATGGTTAATAATATGAGTTAGATTGATAATAATAAGAGTAATAAGTATAGTAATTGTCGTTCTATCGATCTTATAAGCATAATATGGCTAAAAATATGAGTTAGATCGATAATGATAAGAGTAGTAAGTACAGTAATTGTCGTTCTATCGATCATATAAGCATAATATGGCTAATAATATGAGTTAGATTGATAATAATAAGAGTAATAAGTATAGTAATTGTCGTTCTATCGATCATATAAGCATAATATGGCTAATAATATGAGTTAGATCGATAATGATAAGAGTAATAAGTACAGTAATTGTCGTTCTATCGATCATATATGCATAATATGGCTAATAATATTAGTTAGATTGATAATAATAATAGTAATAAGTATAGTAATTGTCGTTCTATCGATCATATAAGCACAATATGGCTAATAATATGAGTTAGATTGATAATAATAAGAGTAATAAGTATAGTAAATGTCGTGCTGTCGATCATATCTACATAATATGGTTAATAACATGAGTTAGATTGATAATAGTGAGTGTAATAAGTATAGTAATTGTCGTTCTATCGATCATATATGCATAATATGGCTAATAATATGAGTTAGATTGATAATAATAAGAGTAATGAGTATAGTAATTGTAGTTCTATCGATCATATCTGCATAATATGGCTAATAATATGAGTTAGATTGATAATAGTAAGTGTAATAAGTATAGTAATTGTCGTTCTATCGATCATTTAAGCATAATATGGCTGGTAATATGAGTTAGATTGATAATAATAAGAGTAATAAGTGTAGTAATTGTCGTTCTATCGATCATATAAGCATAATATGGCTAATAATATGAGTTAGATTGATAATAATAAGAGTAATGAGTATAGCAATTGTAGTTCCATCGATCATATCTGCATAATATGGTTAATAATATGAGTTAGATTCATAATAATAAGAGTAATAAGTATAGTAATTGTCGTTCTATCGATCATATAAGCATAATATGGCTAATAATATGAGTTAAATTGATAACAATAACAGTAATAAGTACAGTAATTGTCGTTCTATCGATAATATAAGCATAATATGGCTAATAATATGAGTTAGATCGATAATGATAAGAGTAATAAGTATAGTAAATGTCGTTCTATCGATCATATCTGCATAATATGGTTAATAACATGAGTTAGATTGATAATAGTGAGTGTAATAAGTACAGTAATTGTCGTTCTGTCGATCATATAAGCATAGTATGGCTAATAATATGAGTTAGATTGATAATAATAAGAGTAGTGAGTATAGTAATTGTCGTTCTATCGATCATATAAGCATAATATGGCTAATAATATGAGTTAGATTGATAATAATAAGAGTAATAAGTATAGTAGTTGTCGTTCTATCGATCATTTAAGCATAATATGGCTAGTAATATGAGTTAGATTGATAATAATAAGAGTAATAAGTATAGTAAATGTCGTGCTATCGATCATATCTGCATAATATTGTTAATAATATGAGTTAGATTGATAATAGTGAGTGTAATAAGTATAGTAATTGTCGTTCTATCGATCATATCTGCATAATATGGCTAATAATATAAGTTAGATTGATAATAATAAGAGTAATAAGTATAGTAAAATGTCGTTCTATCGATCATATAAGCATAATATGGCTAACAATATGAGTTAGATCGATAATGATAAGAGTAATAAGTATAGTAATTGTCGTTCTATCGATCATTTAAGCATAATATGGCTAATAATATGAGTTAGGTTGATAAAAATAAGAATAATATGTATAGTAATTGTCGTTCTGTCGATCATATAAGCATAATATGGCTAATAATATGAGTTAGCTTGATAATAATAAGAGTAATAAGTATAGTAATTGTCGTTCTATCGATCATTTAAGCATAATATGGCTAATAATATGAGTTAGACTGATAATAATAAGAGTAATGAGTATAGTAATTGTAGTTCTATCGATCATATCTGCATAATATGGTTAATAATATGAGTTAGATTCATAATAATGAGAGTAATAAGTATAGTAATTGTCGTTCTATCGATCATATAAGCATAACATGGCTAATAATATGAGTTAGCTTGATAAAAATAAGAGTAATAAGTATAGTAATTGTCGTTCTATCGATCATTTAAGCATAATATGGCTAATAATATGAGTTAGATTAATAATAATAAGAGTAATAAGTATAGTAATTGTCGTTCTATCGATCATTTAAGCATAATATGGCTAATAATATGAGTTAGGTTGATAAAAATAAGAATAATAAGTATAGTAATTGCCGTTCTGTCGATCATATAAGCATAATATGGCTAATAATATGAGTTAGCTTGATAATAATAAGAGTAATAAGTACAGTAATTGTCGTTCTATCGATCATTTAAGCATAATATGGCTAATAATATGAGTTAGATTGATAATAATAAGAGTAATAAGTATAGTAATTGTCGTTCTATCGATCATTTAAGCATAATATGGCTAATAATATGAGTTAGATTGATAATAATAAGAGTAATAAGTATAGTAATTGTCGTTCTATCGATCATATAAGCATAATATGGCTAATAATATGAGTTAGATCGATAATGATAAGAGTAGTAAGTACAGTAATTGTCGTTCTATCGATCATATAAGCATAATATGGCTAATAATATGAGTTAGATTGATAATAATAAGAGTAATGGGTATAGTAATTGTAGCTCTATCGATCATATCTGCTTAATATGGTTAATAATATGAGTTAGATTCATAATAATAAGAGTAATAAGTATAGTAATTGTCGTTCTATCGATCATTTAAGCATAATATGGCTGGTAATATGAGTTAGATTGATAATAATAAGAGTAATAAGTGTAGTAATTGTCGTTCTATCGATCATATAAGCATAATATGGCTAATAATATGAGTTAGATTGATAATAATAAGAGTAATGAGTATAGCAATTGTAGTTCTATCGATCATATCTGCATAATATGGTTAATAATATGAGTTAGATTCATAATAATAAGAGTAATAAGTATAGTAATTGTCGTTCTATCGATCATATAAGCATAATATGGCTAATAATATGAGTTAAATTGATAATAATAACAGTAATAAGTACAGTAATTGTCGTTCTATCGATAATATAAGCATAATATGGCTAATAATATGAGTTAGATCGATAATGATAAGAGTAATAAGTACAGTAATTGTCGTTCTATCGATCATATATGCATAATATGGCTAATAATATGAGTTAGATTGATAATAATAATAGTAATGAGTATAGTAATTGTCGTTCTATCGATCATATAAGCACAATATGGCTAATAATATGAGTTAGATTGATAATAATAAGAGTAATAAGTATAGTAAATGTCGTGCTGTCGATCATATCTGCATAATACGGTTAATAACATGAGTTAGATTGATAATAGTGAGAGTAATAAGTATAGTAATTGTCGTTCTATCGATCATATATGCATAATATGGCTAATAATATGAGTTAGATTGATAATAATAAGAGTAATGAGTATAGTAATTGTAGTTCTATCGATCATATCTGCATAATATGGTTAATAATATGAGTTAGATTCATAATAATAAGAGTAATAAGTATAGTAATTGTCGTTCTATCGATCATATTAGCATAATATGGTTAATAATATGAGTTAGATTAATAATAATAAGAGTAATAAGTAAAGTAATTGTCGTTCTATCGATCATATAAGCATAACATGGTTAATAATATGAGTTAAATTGATAACAATAAGAGTAATAAGTACAGTAATTGTCGTTCTATCGATAATATAAGCATAATATGGCTAATAATATGAGTTAGATCGATAATGATAAGAGTAATAAGTACAGTAATTGTCGTTCTATCGATCATATAAGCATAATATGGCCAATAATATGAGTTAGATTGATAATAATAAGAGAAATAAGTATAGTAGTTGTCGTTCTATCGATCATTTAAGCATAATATGGCTAGTAATATGAGTTAGATTGATAATAATAAGAGTAATAAGTATAGTAAAATGTCGTTCTATCGATCATATAAGCATAATATGGCTAACAATATGAGTTAGATCGATAATGATAAGAGTAATAAGTACAGTAATTGTCGTTCTATCGATTATATAAGCATAATATGGCTAATAATATGAGTTAGATTGATAATAATAAGAGTAATAAGTATAGTAATTGTCGTTCTATCGATCATTTAAGCATAATATGGCTAATAATATGAGTTAGGTTGATAAAAATAAGAATAATGAGTATAGTAATTGTCGTTCTGTCGATCATATAAGCATAATGTGGCTAATAATATGAGTTAGCTTGATAATAATAAGAGTAATAAGTATAGTAATTGTCGTTCTATCGATCATTTAAGCATAATATGGCTAATAATATGAGTTAGATTGATAATAATAAGAGTAATAAGTATAGTAATTGTCGTTCTATCGATCATTTAAGCATAATATGGCTAATAATATGAGTTAGGTTGATAAAAATAAGAATAATAAGTATAGTAATTGTCGTTCTGTCGATCATATAAGCATAATATGGCTAATAATATGAGTTAGCTTGATAATAATAAGAGTAATAAGTATAGTAATTGTCGTTCTATCGATCATTTAAGCATAATATGGCTAATAATATCAGTTAGATTGATAATAATAAGAGTAATAAGTATAGTAATTGTCGTTCTATCGATCATATAAGCATAATATGGGTAATAATATGAGTTAGATTGATAATAGTAAGTGTAATAAGTACAGTAATTGTCGTTCTGTCGATCATATAAGCATAATATGGCTAATAATATGAGTTAGCTTGATAATAATAAGAGTAATAAGTATAGTAATTGTCGTTCTATCGATCATTTAAGCATAATATGGCTAATAATATGAGTTAGATTGATAATAATAAGAGTAATAAGTATAGTAATTGTCGTTCTATCGATCATATAAGCATAATATGGGTAATAATATGAGTTAGATTGATAATAGTAAGTGTAATAAGTACAGTAATTGTCGTCCTGTCGATCATATAAGCATAATATGGCTAATAATATGAGTTAGATTGATAATAATAAGAGTAGTGAGTACAGTAATTGTCGTTCTATCGATCATATAAGCATAATATGGCTAATAATATGAGTTAGATTGATAATAATAAGAGTAATGGGTATAGTAATTGTAGCTCTATCGATCATATCTGCATAATATGGTTAATAATATGAGTTAGATTCATAATAATAAGAGTAATAAGTATAGTAATTGTCGTTCTATCGATCATTTAAGCATAATATGGCTAATAATATGAGTTAGGTTGATAAAAATAAGAATAATAAGTATAGTAATTGTCGTTCTGTCGATCATATAAGCATGATATGGCTAATAATATGAGTTAGATTGATAATAATAAGAGTAATAAGTATAGTACTTGTCGTTCTATCGATCATATAATCATAATATGGCTAATAATATGAGTTAGATTGATAATAATAAGAGTAATAAGTATAGTAATTGTCGTTCTATCGATCATATAAGCATAATATGACTAATAATATGAGTTAGATTGATAATAATAAGAGTAATAAGTATAGTACTTGTCGTTCTATCGATCATATAAGCATAATATGGCTAAAAATATGAGTTAGATCGATAATGATAAGAGTAGTAAGTACAGTAATTGTCGTTCTATCGATCATATAAGCATAATATGGCTAATAATATGAGTTAGATTGATAATAATAAGAGTAATAAGTATAGTAATTGTCGTTCTATCGATCATATAAGCATAATATGGCTAATAATATGAGTTAGATTGATAATAATAAGAGTAATGAGTATAGCAATTGTAGTTCTATCGATCATATCTGCATAATATGGTTAATAATATGAGTTAGATTCATAATAATAAGAGTAATAAGTATAGTAGTTGTCGTTCTATCGATCATATAAGCATAATATGGCTAATAATATGAGTTAAATTGATAATAATAACAGTAATAAGTACAGTAATTGTCGTTCTATCGATAATATAAGCATAATATGGCTAATAATATGAGTTAGATCGATAATGATAAGAGTAACAAGTACAGTAATTGTCGTTCTATCGATCATATATGCATAATATGGCTAATAATATGAGTTAGATTGATAATAATAAGAGTAATAAGTATAGTAAATGTCGTGCTGTCGATCATATCTGCATAATATGGTTAATAACATGAGTTAGATTGATAATAGTGAGTGTAATAAGTATAGTAATTGTCGTTCTATCGATCATATATGCATAATATGGCTAATAATATGAGTTAGATTGATAATAATAAGAGTAATGAGTATAGTAATTGTAGTTCTATCGATCATATCTGCATAATATGGTTAATAATATGAGTTAGATTGATAATAATAAGAGTAATAAGTATAGTAATTGTCGTTCTATCGATCTTATAAGCATAATATGGCTAAAAATATGAGTTAGATCGATAATGATAAGAGTAGTAAGTACAGTAATTGTCGTTCTATCGATCATATAAGCATAATATGGCTAATAATATGAGTTAGATTGATAATAATAAGAGTAATAAGTATAGTAATTGTCGTTCTATCGATCATATAAGCATAATATGGCTAATAATATGAGTTAGATCGATAATGATAAGAGTAATAAGTACAGTAATTGTCGTTCTATCGATCATATATGCATAATATGGCTAATAATATGAGTTAGATTGATAATAATAATAGTAATAAGTATAGTAATTGTCGTTCTATCGATCATATAAGCACAATATGGCTAATAATATGAGTTAGATTGATAATAATAAGAGTAATAAGTATAGTAAATGTCGTGCTGTCGATCATATCTGCATAATATGGTTAATAACATGAGTTAGATTGATAATAGTGAGTGTAATAAGTATAGTAATTGTCGTTCTATCGATCATATATGCATAATATGGCTAATAATATGAGTTAGATTGATAATAATAAGAGTAATGAGTATAGTAATTGTAGTTCTATCGATCATATCTGCGTAATATGGCTAATAATATGAGTTAGATTGATAATAGTAAGTGTAATAAGTATAGTAATTGTCGTTCTATCGATCATTTAAGCATAATATGGCTGGTAATATGAGTTAGATTGATAATAATAAGAGTAATAAGTGTAGTAATTGTCGTTCTATCGATCATATAAGCATAATATGGCTAATAATATGAGTTAGATTGATAATAATAAGAGTAATGAGTATAGCAATTGTAGTTCCATCGATCATATCTGCATAATATGGTTAATAATATGAGTTAGATTCATAATAATAAGAGTAATAAGTATAGTAATTGTCGTTCTATCGATCATATAAGCATAATATGGCTAATAATATGAGTTAAATTGATAATAATAACAGTAATAAGTACAGTAATTGTCGTTCTATCGATAATATAAGCATAATATGGCTAATAATATGAGTTAGATCGATAATGATAAGAGTAATAAGTATAGTAAATGTCGTTCTATCGATCATATCTGCATAATATGGTTAATAACATGAGTTAGATTGATAATAGTGAGTGTAATAAGTACAGTAATTGTCGTTCTGTCGATCATATAAGCATAGTATGGCTAATAATATGAGTTAGATTGATAATAATAAGAGTAGTGAGTATAGTAATTGTCGTTCTATCGATCATATAAGCATAATATGGCTAATAATATGAGTTAGATTGATAATAATAAGAGTAATAAGTATAGTAGTTGTCGTTCTATCGATCATTTAAGCATAATATGGCTATTAATATGAGTTAGATTGATAATAATAAGAGTAATAAGTATAGTAAATGTCGTGCTATCGATCATATCTGCATAATATTGTTAATAATATGAGTTAGATTGATAATAGTGAGTGTAATAAGTATAGTAATTGTCGTTCTATCGATCATATCTGCATAATATGGCTAATAATATAAGTTAGATTGATAATAATAAGAGTAATAAGTATAGTAAAATGTCGTTCTATCGATCATATAAGCATAATATGGCTAACAATATGAGTTAGATCGATAATGATAAGAGTAATAAGTATAGTAATTGTCGTTCTATCGATCATTTAAGCATAATATGGCTAATAATATGAGTTAGGTTGATAAAAATAAGAATAATATGTATAGTAATTGTCGTTCTGTCGATCATATAAGCATAATATGGCTAATAATATGAGTTAGCTTGATAATAATAAGAGTAATAAGTATAGTAATTGTCGTTCTATCGATCATTTAAGCATAATATGGCTAATAATATGAGTTAGACTGATAATAATAAGAGTAATGAGTATAGTAATTGTAGTTCTATCGATCATATCTGCATAATATGGTTAATAATATGAGTTAGATTCATAATAATGAGAGTAATAAGTATAGTAATTGTCGTTCTATCGATCATATAAGCATAACATGGCTAATAATATGAGTTAGCTTGATAAAAATAAGAGTAATAAGTATAGTAATTGTCGTTCTATCGATCATTTAAGCATAATATGGCTAATAATATGAGTTAGATTAATAATAATAAGAGTAATAAGTATAGTAATTGTCGTTCTATCGATCATTTAAGCATAATATGGCTAATAATATGAGTTAGGTTGATAAAAATAAGAATAATAAGTATAGTAATTGCAGTTCTGTCGATCATATAAGCATAATATGGCTAATAATATGAGTTAGCTTGATAATAATAAGAGTAATAAGTACAGTAATTGTCGTTCTATCGATCATTTAAGCATAATATGGCTAATAATATGAGTTAGATTGATAATAATAAGAGTAATAAGTATAGTAATTGTCGTTCTATCGATCATTTAAGCATAATATGGCTAATAATATGAGTTAGATTGATAATAATAAGAGTAATAAGTATAGTAATTGTCGTTCTATCGATCATATAAGCATAATATGGCTAATAATATGAGTTAGATCGATAATGATAAGAGTAGTAAGTACAGTAATTGTCGTTCTATCGATCATATAAGCATAATATGGCTAATAATATGAGTTAGATTGGTAATAATAAGAGTAATGGGTATAGTAATTGTAGCTCTATCGATCATATCTGCTTAATATGGTTAATAATATGAGTTAGATTCATAATAATAAGAGTAATAAGTATAGTAATTGTCGTTCTATCGATCATTTAAGCATAATATGGCTGGTAATATGAGTTAGATTGATAATAATAAGAGTAATAAGTGTAGTAATTGTCGTTCTATCGATCATATAAGCATAATATGGCTAATAATATGAGTTAGATTGATAATAATAAGAGTAATGAGTATAGCAATTGTAGTTCTATCGATCATATCTGCATAATATGGTTAATAATATGAGTTAGATTCATAATAATAAGAGTAATAAGTATAGTAATTGTCGTTCTATCGATCATATAAGCATAATATGGCTAATAATATGAGTTAAATTGATAATAATAACAGTAATAAGTACAGTAATTGTCGTTCTATCGATAATATAAGCATAATATGGCTAATAATATGAGTTAGATTGATAATAATAAGAGTAATAAGTATAGTAAATGTCGTGCTGTCGATCATATCTGCATAATACGGTTAATAACATGAGTTAGATTGATAATAGTGAGTGTAATAAGTATAGTAATTGTCGTTCTATCGATCATATATGCATAATATGGCTAATAATATGAGTTAGATTGATAATAATAAGAGTAATGAGTATAGTAATTGTAGTTCTATCGATCATATCTGCATAATATGGTTAATAATATGAGTTAGATTCATAATAATAAGAGTAATAAGTATAGTAATTGTCGTTCTATCGATCATATTAGCATAATATGGTTAATAATATGAGTTAGATTAATAATAATAAGAGTAATAAGTAAAGTAATTGTCGTTCTATCGATCATATAAGCATAACATGGTTAATAATATGAGTTAAATTGATAACAATAAGAGTAATAAGTACAGTAATTGTCGTTCTATCGATAATATAAGCATAATATGGCTAATAATATGAGTTAGATCGATAATGATAAGAGTAATAAGTACAGTAATTGTCGTTCTATCGATCATATAAGCATAATATGGCCAATAATATGAGTTAGATTGATAATAATAAGAGAAATAAGTATAGTAGTTGTCGTTCTATCGATCATTTAAGCATAATATGGCTAGTAATATGAGTTAGATTGATAATAATAAGAGTAATAAGTATAGTAAAATGTCGTTCTATCGATCATATAAGCATAATATGGCTAACAATATGAGTTAGATCGATAATGATAAGAGTAATAAGTACAGTAATTGTCGTTCTATCGATTATATAAGCATAATATGGCTAATAATATGAGTTAGATTGATAATAATAAGAGTAATAAGTATAGTAATTGTCGTTCTATCGATCATTTAAGCATAATATGGCTAATAATATGAGTTAGGTTGATAAAAATAAGAATAATGAGTATAGTAATTGTCGTTCTGTCGATCATATAAGCATAATGTGGCTAATAATATGAGTTAGCTTGATAATAATAAGAGTAATAAGTATAGTAATTGTCGTTCTATCGATCATTTAAGCATAATATGGCTAATAATATGAGTTAGATTGATAATAATAAGAGTAATAAGTATAGTAATTGTCGTTCTATCGATCATTTAAGCATAATATGGCTAATAATATGAGTTAGGTTGATAAAAATAAGAATAATAAGTATAGTAATTGTCGTTCTGTCGATCATATAAGCATAATATGGCTAATAATATGAGTTAGCTTGATAATAATAAGAGTAATAAGTATAGTAATTGTCGTTCTATCGATCATTTAAGCATAATATGGCTAATAATATGAGTTAGATTGATAATAATAAGAGTAATAAGTATAGTAATTGTCGTTCTATCGATCATATAAGCATAATATGGGTAATAATATGAGTTAGATTGATAATAGTAAGTGTAATAAGTACAGTAATTGTCGTTCTGTCGATCATATAAGCATAATATGGCTAATAATATGAGTTAGCTTGATAATAATAAGAGTAATGAGTATAGTAATTGTCGTTCTATCGATCATTTAAGCATAATATGGCTAATAATATGAGTTAGATTGATAATAATAAGAGTAATAAGTATAGTAATTGTCGTTCTATCGATCATATAAGCATAATATGGGTAATAATATGAGTTAGATTGATAATAGTAAGTGTAATAAGTACAGTAATTGTCGTCCTGTCGATCATATAAGCATAATATGGCTAATAATATGAGTTAGATTGATAATAATAAGAGTAGTGAGTACAGTAATTGTCGTTCTATCGATCATATAAGCATAATATGGCTAATAATATGAGTTAGATTGATAATAATAAGAGTAATGGGTATAGTAATTGTAGCTCTATCGATCATATCTGCATAATATGGTTAATAATATGAGTTAGATTCATAATAATAAGAGTAATAAGTATAGTAATTGTCGTTCTATCGATCATTTAAGCATAATATGGCTAATAATATGAGTTAGGTTGATAAAAATAAGAATAATAAGTATAGTAATTGTCGTTCTGTCGATCATATAAGCATGATATGGCTAATAATATGAGTTAGATTGATAATAATAAGAGTAATAAGTATAGTACTTGTCGTTCTATCGATCATATAATCATAATATGGCTAATAATATGAGTTAGATTGATAATAATAAGAGTAATAAGTATAGTAATTGTCGTTCTATCGATCATATAAGCATAATATGACTAATAATATGAGTTAGATTGATAATAATAAGAGTAATAAGTATAGTACTTGTCGTTCTATCGATCATATAAGCATAATATGGCTAAAAATATGAGTTAGATCGATAATGATAAGAGTAGTAAGTACAGTAATTGTCGTTCTATCGATCATATAAGCATAATATGGCTAATAATATGAGTTAGATTGATAATAATAAGAGTAATGAGTATAGCAATTGTAGTTCTATCGATCATATCTGCATAATATGGTTAATAATATGAGTTAGATTCATAATAATAAGAGTAATAAGTATAGTAATTGTCGTTCTATCGATCATATAAGCATAATATGGCTAATAATATGAGTTAAATTGATAATAATAACAGTAATAAGTACAGTAATTGTCGTTCTATCGATCATATAAGCATAATATGGCTAAAAATATGAGTTAGATCGATAATGATAAGAGTAGTAAGTACAGTAATTGTCGTTCTATCGATCATATAAGCATAATATGGCTAATAATATGAGTTAGATTGATAATAATAAGAGTAATAAGTATAGTAATTGTCGTTCTATCGATCATATAAGCATAATATGGCTAATAATATGAGTTAGATTGATAATAATAAGAGTAATGAGTATAGCAATTGTAGTTCTATCGATCATATCTGCATAATATGGTTAATAATATGAGTTAGATTCATAATAATAAGAGTAATAAGTATAGTAATTGTCGTTCTATCGATCATATAAGCACAATATGGCTAATAATATGAGTTAGATTGATAATAATAAGAGTAATAAGTATAGTAAATGTCGTGCTGTCGATCATATCTGCATAATATGGTTAATAACATGAGTTAGATTGATAATAGTGAGTGTAATAAGTATAGTAATTGTCGTTCTATCGATCATATATGCATAATATGGCTAATAATATGAGTTAGATTGATAATAATAAGAGTAATGAGTATAGTAATTGTAGTTCTATCGATCATATCTGCATAATATGGTTAATAATATGAGTTAGATTCATAATAATAAGAGCAATAAGTATAGTAATTGTCGTTCTATCGATCATATTAGCATAATATGGTTAATAATATGAGTTAGATTAATAATAATAAGAGTAATAAGTAAAGTAATTGTCGTTCTATCGATCATATAAGCATAACATGGTTAATAATATGAGTTAAATTGATAACAATAAGAGTAATAAGTACAGTAATTGTCGTTCTATCGATAATATAAGCATAATATGGCTAAAAATATGAGTTAGATCGATAATGATAAGAGTAGTAAGTACAGTAATTGTCGTTCTATCGATCATATAAGCATAATATGGCTAATAATATGAGTTAGATTGATAATAATAAGAGTAATGAGTATAGCAATTGTAGTTCTATCGATCATATCTGCATAATATGGTTAATAATACGAGTTAGATTCATAATAATAAGAGTAATAAGTATAGTAATTGTCGTTCTATCGATCATTTAAGCATAATATGGCTAATAATATGAGTTAGATTGATAATAATAAGAGTAATAAGTATAGTAATTGTCGTTCTATCGATCATATAAGCATAATATGGCTAAAAATATGAGTTAGATCGATAATGATAAGAGTAGTAAGTACAGTAATTGTCGTTCTATCGATCATATAAGCATAATATGGCTAATAATATGAGTTAGATTGATAATAATAAGAGTAATAAGTATAGTAATTGTCGTTCTATCGATCATATAAGCATAATATGGCTAATAATATGAGTTAGATTGATAATAATAAGAGTAATGAGTATAGCAATTGTAGTTCTATCGATCATATCTGCATAATATGGTTAATAATATGAGTTAGATTCATAATAATAAGAGTAATAAGTATAGTAATTGTCGTTCTATCGATCATATAAGCATAATATGGCTAATAATATGAGTTAAATTGATAATAATAACAGTAATAAGTACAGTAATTGTCGTTCTATCGATAATATAAGCATAATATGGCTAATAATATGAGTTAGATCGATAATGATAAGAGTAATAAGTACAGTAATTGTCGTTCTATCGATCATATATGCATAATATGGCTAATAATATGAGTTAGATTGATAATAATAATAGTAATAAGTATAGTAATTGTCGTTCTATCGATCATATAAGCACAATATGGCTAATAATATGAGTTAGATTGATAATAATAAGAGTAATAAGTATAGTAAATGTCGTGCTGTCGATCATATCTGCATAATATGGTTAATAACATGAGTTAGATTGATAATAGTGAGTGTAATAAGTATAGTAATTGTCGTTCTATCGATCATATATGCATAATATGGCTAATAATATGAGTTAGATTGATAATAATAAGAGTAATGAGTATAGTAATTGTAGTTCTATCGATCATATCTGCATAATATGGTTAATAATATGAGTTAGATTCATAATAATAAGAGCAATAAGTATAGTAATTGTCGTTCTATCGATCATATTAGCATAATATGGTTAATAATATGAGTTAGATTAATAATAATAAGAGTAATAAGTAAAGTAATTGTCGTTCTATCGATCATATAAGCATAACATGGTTAATAATATGAGTTAAATTGATAACAATAAGAGTAATAAGTACAGTAATTGTCGTTCTATCGATAATATAAGCATAATATGGCTAATAATATGAGTTAGATCGATAATGATAAGAGTAATAAGTACAGTAATTGTCGTTCTATCGATCATATAAGCATAATATGGCCAATAATATGAGTTAGATTGATAATAGTACGAGTAATAAATATAGTAATTGTCGTTCTATCGATCATATAAGCATAATATGGCTAATAATAGGAGTTAGATTGATAATAATAAGAGTAATAAGTATAGTAATTGTAGTTCTATCGATCGTATCTGCATAATATGGTTAATAATATGAGTTAGATTCATAATAATAAGAGTAATAAGTATAGTAATTGTCGTTCTATCGATCATATTAGCATAATATGGTTAATAATATGAGTTAGATTAATAATAATAAGAGTAATAAGTATAGTAATTGTCGTTCTATCGATCATTTAAGCATAATATGGCTGGTAATATGAGTTAGATTCATAATAATAAGAGTAATAAGTATAGTAATTGTCGTTCTATCGATCATATTAGCATAATATGGTTAATAATATGAGTTAGATTAATAATAATAAAAGTAATAAGTAAAGTAATTGTAGTTCTATCGATCATATCTGCATAATATGGTTAATAATATGAGTTAGATTCATAATAATAAGAGTAATAAGTATAGTAATTGTCGTTCTATCGATCATATTAGCATAATATGGTTAATAATATGAGTTAGATTAATAATAATAAGAGTAATAAGTAAAGTAATTGTCGTTCTATCGATCATATAAGCATAACATGGTTAATAATATGAGTTAGATTGATAATAGTAAGTGTAATAAGTATAGTAATTGTCGTTCTATCGATCATTTAAGCATAATATGGCTGGTAATATGAGTTAGATTGATAATAATGATAGTAATAAGTATAGTAATTGTCGTTCTATCGATCATATAAGCACAATATGGCTAATAATATGAGTTAGATTGATAATAATAAGAGTAATAAGTATAGTAAATGTCGTGCTGTCGATCATATCTGCATAATATGGTTAATAACATGAGTTAGATTGATAATAGTGAGTGTAATAAGTATAGTAATTATCGTTCCATCGATCATATATGCATAATATGGCTAATAATATGAGTTAGATTGATAATAATAAGAGTAATGAGTATAGTAATTGTAGTTCTATCGATCATATCTGCATAATATGGTTAATAATATGAGTTAGATTCATAATAATAAGAGTAATAAGTATAGTAATTGTCGTTCTATCGATCATATTAGCATAATATGGTTAATAATATGAGTTAGATTAATAATAATAAGAGTAATAAGTAAAGTAATTGTAGTTCTATCGATCATATCTGCATAATATGGTTAATAATAGGAGTTAGATTCATAATAATAAGAGTAATAAGTATAGTAATTGTCGTTCTATCGATCATATTAGCATAATATGGTTAATAATATGAGTTAGATTAATAATAATAAGAGTAATAAGTAAAGTAATTGTCGTTCTATCGATCATATAAGCATAACATGGTTAATAATATGAGTTAGATTGATAATAGTAAGTGTAATAAGTATAGTAATTGTCGTTCTATCGATCATTTAAGCATAATATGGCTGGTAATATGAGTTAGATTGATAATAATAAGAGTAATAAGTGTAGTAATTGTCGTTCTATCGATCATATAAGCATAATATGGCTAATAATATGAGTTAGATTGATAATAATAAGAGTAATGAGTATAGCAATTGTAGTTCTATCGATCATATGTGCATAATATGCCTAATAATTTGAGTTAGATTGATAATAGTAAGTGTAATAAGTGTAGTAATTGTCGTTCTATCGATCATTTAAGCATAATATGGCTAGTAATATGAGTTAGATTGATAATAATAAGAGTAATGAGTATAGTAATTGTAGTTCTATCGATCATATCTGCATAATATGGTTAATAATATGAGTTAGATTCATAATAATAAGAGTAATAAGTATAGTAATTGTCGTTCTATCGATCATATTAGCATAACATGGTTAATAATATGAGTTAGATTGATAATAGTAAGTGTAATAAGTATAGTAATTGTCGTTCTATCGATCATTTAAGCATAATATGGCTGGTAATATGAGTTAGATTGATAATAATAAGAGTAATAAGTGTAGTAATTGTCGTTCTATCGATCATATAAGCATAATATGGCTAATAATATGAGTTAGATTGATAATAATAAGAGTAATGAGTATAGCAATTGTAGTTCTATCGATCATATGTGCATAATATGCCTAATAATTTGAGTTAGATTGATAATAGTAAGTGTAATAAGTGTAGTAATTGTCGTTCTATCGATCATTTAAGCATAATATGGCTAGTAATATGAGTTAGATTGATAATAATAAGAGTAATGAGTATAGTAATTGTAGTTCTATCGATCATATCTGCATAATATGGTTAATAATATGAGTTAGATTCATAATAATAAGAGTAATAAGTATAGTAATTGTCGTTCTATCGATCATATTAGCATAATATGGTTAATAATATGAGTTAGATTAATAATAATAAGAGTAATAAGTATAGTAATTGTCGTTCTATCGATCATTTAAGCATAATATGGCTGGTAATATGAGTTAGATTCATAATAATAAGAGTAATAAGTATAGTAATTGTCGTTCTATCGATCATATTAGCATAATATGGTTAATAATATGAGTTAGATTAATAATAATAAAAGTAATAAGTAAAGTAATTGTAGTTCTATCGATCATATCTGCATAATATGGTTAATAATATGAGTTAGATTCATAATAATAAGAGTAATAAGTATAGTAATTGTCGTTCTATCGATCATATTAGCATAATATGGTTAATAATATGAGTTAGATTAATAATAATAAGAGTAATAAGTAAAGTAATTGTCGTTCTATCGATCATATAAGCATAACATGGTTAATAATATGAGTTAGATTGATAATAGTAAGTGTAATAAGTATAGTAATTGTCGTTCTATCGATCATTTAAGCATAATATGGCTGGTAATATGAGTTAGATTGATAATAATGATAGTAATAAGTATAGTAATTGTCGTTCTATCGATCATATAAGCACAATATGGCTAATAATATGAGTTAGATTGATAATAATAAGAGTAATAAGTATAGTAAATGTCGTGCTGTCGATCATATCTGCATAATATGGTTAATAACATGAGTTAGATTGATAATAGTGAGTGTAATAAGTATAGTAATTATCGTTCCATCGATCATATATGCATAATATGGCTAATAATATGAGTTAGATTGATAATAATAAGAGTAATGAGTATAGTAATTGTAGTTCTATCGATCATATCTGCATAATATGGTTAATAATATGAGTTAGATTCATAATAATAAGAGTAATAAGTATAGTAATTGTCGTTCTATCGATCATATTAGCATAATATGGTTAATAATATGAGTTAGATTAATAATAATAAGAGTAATAAGTAAAGTAATTGTAGTTCTATCGATCATATCTGCATAATATGGTTAATAATAGGAGTTAGATTCATAATAATAAGAGTAATAAGTATAGTAATTGTCGTTCTATCGATCATATTAGCATAATATGGTTAATAATATGAGTTAGATTAATAATAATAAGAGTAATAAGTAAAGTAATTGTCGTTCTATCGATCATATAAGCATAACATGGTTAATAATATGAGTTAGATTGATAATAGTAAGTGTAATAAGTATAGTAATTGTCGTTCTATCGATCATTTAAGCATAATATGGCTGGTAATATGAGTTAGATTGATAATAATAAGAGTAATAAGTGTAGTAATTGTCGTTCTATCGATCATATAAGCATAATATGGCTAATAATATGAGTTAGATTGATAATAATAAGAGTAATGAGTATAGCAATTGTAGTTCTATCGATCATATGTGCATAATATGCCTAATAATTTGAGTTAGATTGATAATAGTAAGTGTAATAAGTGTAGTAATTGTCGTTCTATCGATCATTTAAGCATAATATGGCTAGTAATATGAGTTAGATTGATAATAATAAGAGTAATGAGTATAGTAATTGTAGTTCTATCGATCATATCTGCATAATATGGTTAATAATATGAGTTAGATTCATAATAATAAGAGTAATAAGTATAGTAATTGTCGTTCTATCGATCATATTAGCATAATATGGTTAATAATATGAGTTAGATTAATAATAATAAGAGTAATAAGTAAAGTAATTGTCGTTCTATCGATCATATAAGCATAACATGGTTAATAATATGAGTTAAATTGATAACAATAAGAGTAATAAGTACAGTAATTGTCGTTCTATCGATAATATAAGCATAATATGGCTAATAATATGAGTTAGATCGATAATGATAAGAGTAATAAGTACAGTAATTGTCGTTCTATCGATCATATAAGCATAATATGGCCAATAATATGAGTTAGATTGATAATAGTACGAGTAATAAATATAGTAATTGTCGTTCTATCGATCATATAAGCATAATATGGCTAATAATAGGAGTTAGATTGATAATAATAAGAGTAATAAGTATAGTAATTGTAGTTCTATCGATCGTATCTGCATAATATGGTTAATAATATGAGTTAGATTCATAATAATAAGAGTAATAAGTATAGTAATTGTCGTTCTATCGATCATATTAGCATAATATGGTTAATAATATGAGTTAGATTCATAATAATAAGAGTAATAAGTATAGTAATTGTCGTTCTATCGATCATATTAGCATAATATGGTTAATAATATGAGTTAGATTAATAATAATAAGAGTAATAAGTGAAGTAATTGTAGTTCTATCGATCATATCTGCATAATATGGTTAATAATAGGAGTTAGATTCATAATAATAAGAGTAATAAGTATAGTAATTGTCGATCTATCGATCATATTAGCATAATATGGTTAATAATATGAGTTAGATTAATAATAATAAGAGTAATAAGTAAAGTAATTGTCGTTCTATCGATCATATAAGCATAACATGGTTAATAATATGAGTTAGATTGATAATAGTAAGTGTAATAAGTATAGTAATTGTCGTTCTATCGATCATTTAAGCATAATATGGCTGGTAATATGAGTTAGATTGATAATAATAAGAGTAATAAGTGTAGTAATTGTCGTTCTATCGATCATATAAGCATAATATGGCTAATAATATGAGTTAGATGATAATAATAAGAGTAATGAGTATAGCAATTGTAGTTCTATCGATCATATCTGCATAATATGGTTAATAATATGAGTTAGATTCATAATAATAAGAGTAATAAGTATAGTAATTGTCGTTCTATCGATCATATAAGCATAATATGGCTAATAATATGAGTTAAATTGATAATAATAACAGTAATAAGTACAGTAATTGTCGTTCTATCGATAATATAAGCATAATATGGCTAATAATATGAGTTAGATCGATAATGATAAGAGTAATAAGTACAGTAATTGTCGTTCTATCGATCATATATGCATAATATGGCTAATAATATGAGTTAGATTGATAATAATAATAGTAATAAGTATAGTAATTGTCGTTCTATCGATCATATAAGCACAATATGGCTAATAATATGAGTTAGATTGATAATAATAAGAGTAATAAGTATAGTAAATGTCGTGCTGTCGATCATATCTGCATAATATGGTTAATAACATGAGTTAGATTGATAATAGTGAGTGTAATAAGTATAGTAATTGTCGTTCTATCGATCATATATGCATAATATGGCTAATAATATGAGTTAGATTGATAATAATAAGAGTAATGAGTATAGTAATTGTAGTTCTATCGATCATATCTGCATAATATGGTTAATAATATGAGTTAGATTCATAATAATAAGAGTAATAAGTATAGTAATTGTCGTTCTATCGATCATATTAGCATAATATGGTTAATAATATGAGTTAGATTAATAATAATAAGAGTAATAAGTAAAGTAATTGTCGTTCTATCGATCATATAAGCATAACATGGTTAATAATATGAGTTAAATTGATAACAATAAGAGTAATAAGTACAGTAATTGTCGTTCTATCGATAATATAAGCATAATATGGCTAATAATATGAGTTAGATCGATAATGATAAGAGTAATAAGTACAGTAATTGTCGTTCTATCGATCATATAAGCATAACATGGTTAATAATATGAGTTAGATTGATAATAGTAAGTGTAATAAGTATAGTAATTGTCGTTCTATCGATCATTTAAGCATAATATGGCTGGTAATATGAGTTAGATTGATAATAATGATAGTAATAAGTATAGTAATTGTCGTTCTATCGATCATATAAGCACAATATGGCTAATAATATGAGTTAGATTGATAATAATAAGAGTAATAAGTATAGTAAATGTCGTGCTGTCGATCATATCTGCATAATATGGTTAATAACATGAGTTAGATTGATAATAGTGAGTGTAATAAGTATAGTAATTATCGTTCCATCGATCATATATGCATAATATGGCTAATAATATGAGTTAGATTGATAATAATAAGAGTAATGAGTATAGTAATTGTAGTTCTATCGATCATATCTGCATAATATGGTTAATAATATGAGTTAGATTCATAATAATAAGAGTAATAAGTATAGTAATTGTCGTTCTATCGATCATATTAGCATAATATGGTTAATAATATGAGTTAGATTAATAATAATAAGAGTAATAAGTAAAGTAATTGTAGTTCTATCGATCATATCTGCATAATATGGTTAATAATAGGAGTTAGATTCATAATAATAAGAGTAATAAGTATAGTAATTGTCGTTCTATCGATCATATTAGCATAATATGGTTAATAATATGAGTTAGATTAATAATAATAAGAGTAATAAGTAAAGTAATTGTCGTTCTATCGATCATATAAGCATAACATGGTTAATAATATGAGTTAGATTGATAATAGTAAGTGTAATAAGTATAGTAATTGTCGTTCTATCGATCATTTAAGCATAATATGGCTGGTAATATGAGTTAGATTGATAATAATAAGAGTAATAAGTGTAGTAATTGTCGTTCTATCGATCATATAAGCATAATATGGCTAATAATATGAGTTAGATTGATAATAATAAGAGTAATGAGTATGGCAATTGTAGTTCTATCGATCATATGTGCATAATATGCCTAATAATTTGAGTTAGATTGAT
The DNA here is from genome assembly GCF_050947335.1 of Megachile rotundata. Lineage (NCBI taxonomy): Eukaryota > Metazoa > Arthropoda > Insecta > Hymenoptera > Megachilidae > Megachile > Megachile rotundata. The sequence goes on along the minus strand of NW_027473480.1, from coordinate 37,122 downwards.
AATAGTAAGTGTAATAAGTGTAGTAATTGTCGTTCTATCGATCATTTAAGCATAATATGGCTAGTAATATGAGTTAGATTGATAATAATAAGAGTAATGAGTATAGTAATTGTAGTTCTATCGATCATATCTGCATAATATGGTTAATAATATGAGTTAGATTCATAATAATAAGAGTAATAAGTATAGTAATTGTCGTTCTATCGATCATATTAGCATAATATGGTTAATAATATGAGTTAGATTAATAATAATAAGAGTAATAAGTAAAGTAATTGTCGTTCTATCGATCATATAAGCATAACATGGTTAATAATATGAGTTAAATTGATAACAATAAGAGTAATAAGTACAGTAATTGTCGTTCTATCGATAATATAAGCATAATATGGCTAATAATATGAGTTAGATCGATAATGATAAGAGTAATAAGTACAGTAATTGTCGTTCTATCGATCATATAAGCATAATATGGCCAATAATATGAGTTAGATTGATAATAGTACGAGTAATAAATATAGTAATTGTCGTTCTATCGATCATATAAGCATAATATGGCTAATAATAGGAGTTAGATTGATAATAATAAGAGTAATAAGTATAGTAATTGTAGTTCTATCGATCGTATCTGCATAATATGGTTAATAATATGAGTTAGATTCATAATAATAAGAGTAATAAGTATAGTAATTGTCGTTCTATCGATCATATTAGCATAATATGGTTAATAATATGAGTTAGATTCATAATAATAAGAGTAATAAGTATAGTAATTGTCGTTCTATCGATCATATTAGCATAATATGGTTAATAATATGAGTTAGATTAATAATAATAAGAGTAATAAGTGAAGTAATTGTAGTTCTATCGATCATATCTGCATAATATGGTTAATAATAGGAGTTAGATTCATAATAATAAGAGTAATAAGTATAGTAATTGTCGTTCTATCGATCATATTAGCATAATATGGTTAATAATATGAGTTAGATTAATAATAATAAGAGTAATAAGTAAAGTAATTGTCGTTCTATCGATCATATAAGCATAACATGGTTAATAATATGAGTTAGATTGATAATAGTAAGTGTAATAAGTATAGTAATTGTCGTTCTATCGATCATTTAAGCATAATATGGCTGGTAATATGAGTTAGATTGATAATAATAAGAGTAATAAGTGTAGTAATTGTCGTTCTATCGATCATATAAGCATAATATGGCTAATAATATGAGTTAGATGATAATAATAAGAGTAATGAGTATAGCAATTGTAGTTCTATCGATCATATGTGCATAATATGCCTAATAATTTGAGTTAGATTGATAATAGTAAGTGTAATAAGTGTAGTAATTGTCGTTCTATCGATCATTTAAGCATAATATGGCTAGTAATATGAGTTAGATTGATAATAATAAGAGTAATGAGTATAGTAATTGTAGTTCTATCGATCATATCTGCATAATATGGTTAATAATATGAGTTAGATTCATAATAATAAGAGTAATAAGTATAGTAATTGTCGTTCTATCGATCATATTAGCATAATATGGTTAATAATATGAGTTAGATTAATAATAATAAGAGTAATAAGTAAAGTAATTGTCGTTCTATCGATCATATAAGCATAACATGGTTAATAATATGAGTTAAATTGATAACAATAAGAGTAATAAGTACAGTAATTGTCGTTCTATCGATAATATAAGCATAATATGGCTAATAATATGAGTTAGATCGATAATGATAAGAGTAATAAGTACAGTAATTGTCGTTCTATCGATCATATAAGCATAATATGGCCAATAATATGAGTTAGATTGATAATAGTACGAGTAATAAATATAGTAATTGTCGTTCTATCGATCATATAAGCATAATATGGCTAATAATAGGAGTTAGATTGATAATAATAAGAGTAATAAGTATAGTAATTGTAGTTCTATCGATCGTATCTGCATAATATGGTTAATAATATGAGTTAGATTCATAATAATAAGAGTAATAAGTATAGTAATTGTCGTTCTATCGATCATATTAGCATAATATGGTTAATAATATGAGTTAGATTCATAATAATAAGAGTAATAAGTATAGTAATTGTCGTTCTATCGATCATATTAGCATAATATGGTTAATAATATGAGTTAGATTAATAATAATAAGAGTAATAAGTGAAGTAATTGTAGTTCTATCGATCATATCTGCATAATATGGTTAATAATAGGAGTTAGATTCATAATAATAAGAGTAATAAGTATAGTAATTGTCGTTCTATCGATCATATTAGCATAATATGGTTAATAATATGAGTTAGATTAATAATAATAAGAGTAATAAGTAAAGTAATTGTCGTTCTATCGATCATATAAGCATAACATGGTTAATAATATGAGTTAGATTGATAATAGTAAGTGTAATAAGTATAGTAATTGTCGTTCTATCGATCATTTAAGCATAATATGGCTGGTAATATGAGTTAGATTGATAATAATAAGAGTAATAAGTGTAGTAATTGTCGTTCTATCGATCATATAAGCATAATATGGCTAATAATATGAGTTAGATGATAATAATAAGAGTAATGAGTATAGCAATTGTAGTTCTATCGATCATATCTGCATAATATGGTTAATAATATGAGTTAGATTCATAATAATAAGAGTAATAAGTATAGTAATTGTCGTTCTATCGATCATATAAGCATAATATGGCTAATAATATGAGTTAAATTGATAATAATAATAGTAATAAGTATAGTAATTGTCGTTCTATCGATCATATAAGCACAATATGGCTAATAATATGAGTTAGATTGATAATAATAAGAGTAATAAGTATAGTAAATGTCGTGCTGTCGATCATATCTGCATAATATGGTTAATAACATGAGTTAGATTGATAATAGTGAGTGTAATAAGTATAGTAATTGTCGTTCTATCGATCATATATGCATAATATGGCTAATAATATGAGTTAGATTGATAATAATAAGAGTAATGAGTATAGTAATTGTAGTTCTATCGATCATATCTGCATAATATGGTTAATAATATGAGTTAGATTCATAATAATAAGAGTAATAAGTATAGTAATTGTCGTTCTATCGATCATATTAGCATAATATGGTTAATAATATGAGTTAGATTAATAATAATAAGAGTAATAAGTAAAGTAATTGTCGTTCTATCGATCATATAAGCATAACATGGTTAATAATATGAGTTAAATTGATAACAATAAGAGTAATAAGTACAGTAATTGTCGTTCTATCGATAATATAAGCATAATATGGCTAATAATATGAGTTAGATCGATAATGATAAGAGTAATAAGTACAGTAATTGTCGTTCTATCGATCATATAAGCATAATATGGCCAATAATATGAGTTAGATTGATAATAGTACGAGTAATAAATATAGTAATTGTCGTTCTATCGATCATATAAGCATAATATGGCTAATAATAGGAGTTAGATTGATAATAATAAGAGTAATAAGTATAGTAATTGTAGTTCTATCGATCGTATCTGCATAATATGGTTAATAATATGAGTTAGATTCATAATAATAAGAGTAATAAGTATAGTAATTGTCGTTCTATCGATCATATTAGCATAATATGGTTAATAATATGAGTTAGATTAATAATAATAAGAGTAATAAGTATAGTAATTGTCGTTCTATCGATCATTTAAGCATAATATGGCTGGTAATATGAGTTGGATTCATAATAATAAGAGTAATAAGTATAGTAATTGTCGTTCTATCGATCATATTAGCATAATATGGTTAATAATATGAGTTAGATTAATAATAATAAAAGTAATAAGTAAAGTAATTGTAGTTCTATCGATCATATCTGCATAATATGGTTAATAATATGAGTTAGATTCATAATAATAAGAGTAATAAGTATAGTAATTGTCGTTCTATCGATCATATTAGCATAATATGGTTAATAATATGAGTTAGATTAATAATAATAAGAGTAATAAGTAAAGTAATTGTCGTTCTATCGATCATATAAGCATAACATGGTTAATAATATGAGTTAGATTGATAATAGTAAGTGTAATAAGTATAGTAATTGTCGTTCTATCGATCATTTAAGCATAATATGGCTGGTAATATGAGTTAGATTGATAATAATAATAGTAATAAGTATAGTAATTGTCGTTCTATCGATCATATAAGCACAATATGGCTAATAATATGAGTTAGATTGATAATAATAAGAGTAATAAGTATAGTAAATGTCGTGCTGTCGATCATATCTGCATAATATGGTTAATAACATGAGTTAGATTGATAATAGTGAGTGTAATAAGTATAGTAATTGTCGTTCTATCGATCATATATGCATAATATGGCTAATAATATGAGTTAGATTGATAATAATCAGAGTAATGAGTATAGTAATTGTAGTTCTATCGATCATATCTGCATAATATGGTTAATAATATGAGTTAGATTCATAATAATAAGAGTAATAAGTATACTAATTGTCGTTCTATCGATCATATTAGCATAATATGGTTAATAATATGAGTTAGATTAATAATAGTGAGTGTAATAAGTATAGTAATTGTCGTTCTATCGATCATATATGCATAATATGGCTAATAATATGAGTTAGATTGATAATAATAAGAGTAATGAGTATAGTAATTGTAGTTCTATCGATCATATCTGCATAATATGGTTAATAATATGAGTTAGATTCATAATAATAAGAGTAATAAGTATAGTAATTGTCGTTCTATCGATCATATTAGCATAATATGGTTAATAATATGAGTTAGATTAATAATAATAAGAGTAATAAGTAAAGTAATTGTCGTTCTATCGATCATATAAGCATAACATGGTTAATATGAGTTAAATTGATAACAATAAGAGTAATAAGTACAGTAATTGTCGTTCTATCGATAATATAAGCATAATATGGCTAATAATATGAGTTAGATCGATAATGATAAGAGTAATAAGTACAGTAATTGTCGTTCTATCGATCATATAAGCATAATATGGCCAATAATATGAGTTAGATTGATAATAGTACGAGTAATAAATATAGTAATTGTCGTTCTATCGATCATATAAGCATAATATGGCTAATAATAGGAGTTAGATTGATAATAATAAGAGTAATAAGTATAGTAATTGTAGTTCTATCGATCGTATCTGCATAATATGGTTAATAATATGAGTTAGATTCATAATAATAAGAGTAATAAGTATAGTAATTGTCGTTCTATCGATCATATTAGCATAATATGGTTAATAATATGAGTTAGATTAATAATAATAAGAGTAATAAGTATAGTAATTGTCGTTCTATCGATCATTTAAGCATAATATGGCTGGTAATATGAGTTGGATTCATAATAATAAGAGTAATAAGTATAGTAATTGTCGTTCTATCGATCATATTAGCATAATATGGTTAATAATATGAGTTAGATTAATAATAATAAAAGTAATAAGTAAAGTAATTGTAGTTCTATCGATCATATCTGCATAATATGGTTAATAATATGAGTTAGATTCATAATAATAAGAGTAATAAGTATAGTAATTGTCGTTCTATCGATCATATTAGCATAATATGGTTAATAATATGAGTTAGATTAATAATAATAAGAGTAATAAGTAAAGTAATTGTCGTTCTATCGATCATATAAGCATAACATGGTTAATAATATGAGTTAGATTGATAATAGTAAGTGTAATAAGTATAGTAATTGTCGTTCTATCGATCATTTAAGCATAATATGGCTGGTAATATGAGTTAGATTGATAATAATAATAGTAATAAGTATAGTAATTGTCGTTCTATCGATCATATAAGCACAATATGGCTAATAATATGAGTTAGATTGATAATAATAAGAGTAATAAGTATAGTAAATGTCGTGCTGTCGATCATATCTGCATAATATGGTTAATAACATGAGTTAGATTGATAATAGTGAGTGTAATAAGTATAGTAATTGTCGTTCTATCGATCATATATGCATAATATGGCTAATAATATGAGTTAGATTGATAATAATCAGAGTAATGAGTATAGTAATTGTAGTTCTATCGATCATATCTGCATAATATGGTTAATAATATGAGTTAGATTCATAATAATAAGAGTAATAAGTATACTAATTGTCGTTCTATCGATCATATTAGCATAATATGGTTAATAATATGAGTTAGATTAATAATAGTGAGTGTAATAAGTATAGTAATTGTCGTTCTATCGATCATATATGCATAATATGGCTAATAATATGAGTTAGATTGATAATAATAAGAGTAATGAGTATAGTAATTGTAGTTCTATCGATCATATCTGCATAATATGGTTAATAATATGAGTTAGATTCATAATAATAAGAGTAATAAGTATAGTAATTGTCGTTCTATCGATCATATTAGCATAATATGGTTAATAATATGAGTTAGATTAATAATAATAAGAGTAATAAGTAAAGTAATTGTCGTTCTATCGATCATATAAGCATAACATGGTTAATAATATGAGTTAAATTGATAACAATAAGAGTAATAAGTACAGTAATTGTCGTTCTATCGATAATATAAGCATAATATGGCTAATAATATGAGTTAGATCGATAATGATAAGAGTAATAAGTACAGTAATTGTCGTTCTATCGATCATATAAGCATAATATGGCCAATAATATGAGTTAGATTGATAATAGTACGAGTAATAAATATAGTAATTGTCGTTCTATCGATCATATAAGCATAATATGGCTAATAATAGGAGTTAGATTGATAATAATAAGAGTAATAAGTATAGTAATTGTAGTTCTATCGATCGTATCTGCATAATATGGTTAATAATATGAGTTAGATTAATAATAATAAGAGTAATAAGTAAAGTAATTGTCGTTCTATCGATCATATAAGCATAACATGGTTAATATGAGTTAAATTGATAACAATAAGAGTAATAAGTACAGTAATTGTCGTTCTATCGATAATATAAGCATAATATGGCTAATAATATGAGTTAGATCGATAATGATAAGAGTAATAAGTACAGTAATTGTCGTTCTATCGATCATATAAGCATAATATGGCCAATAATATGAGTTAGATTGATAATAGTACGAGTAATAAATATAGTAATTGTCGTTCTATCGATCATATAAGCATAATATGGCTAATAATAGGAGTTAGATTGATAATAATAAGAGTAATAAGTATAGTAATTGTAGTTCTATCGATCGTATCTGCATAATATGGTTAATAATATGAGTTAGATTCATAATAATAAGAGTAATAAGTATAGTAATTGTCGTTCTATCGATCATATTAGCATAATATGGTTAATAATATGAGTTAGATTAATAATAATAAGAGTAATAAGTATAGTAATTGTCGTTCTATCGATCATTTAAGCATAATATGGCTGGTAATATGAGTTGGATTCATAATAATAAGAGTAATAAGTATAGTAATTGTCGTTCTATCGATCATATTAGCATAATATGGTTAATAATATGAGTTAGATTAATAATAATAAAAGTAATAAGTAAAGTAATTGTAGTTCTATCGATCATATCTGCATAATATGGTTAATAATATGAGTTAGATTCATAATAATAAGAGTAATAAGTATAGTAATTGTCGTTCTATCGATCATATTAGCATAATATGGTTAATAATATGAGTTAGATTAATAATAATAAGAGTAATAAGTAAAGTAATTGTCGTTCTATCGATCATATAAGCATAACATGGTTAATAATATGAGTTAGATTGATAATAGTAAGTGTAATAAGTATAGTAATTGTCGTTCTATCGATCATTTAAGCATAATATGGCTGGTAATATGAGTTAGATTGATAATAATAATAGTAATAAGTATAGTAATTGTCGTTCTATCGATCATATAAGCACAATATGGCTAATAATATGAGTTAGATTGATAATAATAAGAGTAATAAGTATAGTAAATGTCGTGCTGTCGATCATATCTGCATAATATGGTTAATAACATGAGTTAGATTGATAATAGTGAGTGTAATAAGTATAGTAATTGTCGTTCTATCGATCATATATGCATAATATGGCTAATAATATGAGTTAGATTGATAATAATCAGAGTAATGAGTATAGTAATTGTAGTTCTATCGATCATATCTGCATAATATGGTTAATAATATGAGTTAGATTCATAATAATAAGAGTAATAAGTATACTAATTGTCGTTCTATCGATCATATTAGCATAATATGGTTAATAATATGAGTTAGATTAATAATAGTGAGTGTAATAAGTATAGTAATTGTCGTTCTATCGATCATATATGCATAATATGGCTAATAATATGAGTTAGATTGATAATAATAAGAGTAATGAGTATAGTAATTGTAGTTCTATCGATCATATCTGCATAATATGGTTAATAATATGAGTTAGATTCATAATAATAAGAGTAATAAGTATAGTAATTGTCGTTCTATCGATCATATTAGCATAATATGGTTAATAATATGAGTTAGATTAATAATAATAAGAGTAATAAGTAAAGTAATTGTCGTTCTATCGATCATATAAGCATAACATGGTTAATAATATGAGTTAAATTGATAACAATAAGAGTAATAAGTACAGTAATTGTCGTTCTATCGATAATATAAGCATAATATGGCTAATAATATGAGTTAGATCGATAATGATAAGAGTAATAAGTACAGTAATTGTCGTTCTATCGATCATATAAGCATAATATGGCCAATAATATGAGTTAGATTGATAATAGTACGAGTAATAAATATAGTAATTGTCGTTCTATCGATCATATAAGCATAATATGGCTAATAATAGGAGTTAGATTGATAATAATAAGAGTAATAAGTATAGTAATTGTAGTTCTATCGATCGTATCTGCATAATATGGTTAATAATATGAGTTAGATTCATAATAATAAGAGTAATAAGTATAGTAATTGTCGTTCTATCGATCATATTAGCATAATATGGTTAATAATATGAGTTAGATTAATAATAATAAGAGTAATAAGTATAGTAATTGTCGTTCTATCGATCATTTAAGCATAATATGGCTGGTAATATGAGTTGGATTCATAATAATAAGAGTAATAAGTATAGTAATTGTCGTTCTATCGATCATATTAGCATAATATGGTTAATAATATGAGTTAGATTAATAATAATAAAAGTAATAAGTAAAGTAATTGTAGTTCTATCGATCATATCTGCATAATATGGTTAATAATATGAGTTAGATTCATAATAATAAGAGTAATAAGTATAGTAATTGTCGTTCTATCGATCATATTAGCATAATATGGTTAATAATATGAGTTAGATTAATAATAATAAGAGTAATAAGTAAAGTAATTGTCGTTCTATCGATCATATAAGCATAACATGGTTAATAATATGAGTTAGATTGATAATAGTAAGTGTAATAAGTATAGTAATTGTCGTTCTATCGATCATTTAAGCATAATATGGCTGGTAATATGAGTTAGATTGATAATAATAATAGTAATAAGTATAGTAATTGTCGTTCTATCGATCATATAAGCACAATATGGCTAATAATATGAGTTAGATTGATAATAATAAGAGTAATAAGTATAGTAAATGTCGTGCTGTCGATCATATCTGCATAATATGGTTAATAACATGAGTTAGATTGATAATAGTGAGTGTAATAAGTATAGTAATTGTCGTTCTATCGATCATATATGCATAATATGGCTAATAATATGAGTTAGATTGATAATAATCAGAGTAATGAGTATAGTAATTGTAGTTCTATCGATCATATCTGCATAATATGGTTAATAATATGAGTTAGATTCATAATAATAAGAGTAATAAGTATACTAATTGTCGTTCTATCGATCATATTAGCATAATATGGTTAATAATATGAGTTAGATTAATAATAATAAGAGTAATAAGTGAAGTAATTGTAGTTCTATCGATCATATCTGCATAATATGGTTAATAATAGGAGTTAGATTCATAATAATAAGAGTAATAAGTATAGTAATTGTCGTTCTATCGATCATATTAGCATAATATGGTTAATAATATGAGTTAGATTAATAATAATAAGAGTAATAAGTAAAGTAATTGTCGTTCTATCGATCATATAAGCATAACATGGTTAATAATATGAGTTAGATTGATAATAGTAAGTGTAATAAGTATAGTAATTGTCGTTCTATCGATCATTTAAGCATAATATGGCTGGTAATATGAGTTAGATTGATAATAATAAGAGTAATAAGTGTAGTAATTGTCGTTCTATCGATCATATAAGCATAATATGGCTAATAATATGAGTTAGATGATAATAATAAGAGTAATGAGTATAGCAATTGTAGTTCTATCGATCATATCTGCATAATATGGTTAATAATATGAGTTAGATTCATAATAATAAGAGTAATAAGTATAGTAATTGTCGTTCTATCGATCATATAAGCATAATATGGCTAATAATATGAGTTAAATTGATAATAATAACAGTAATAAGTACAGTAATTGTCGTTCTATCGATAATATAAGCATAATATGGCTAATAATATGAGTTAGATCGATAATGATAAGAGTAATAAGTACAGTAATTGTCGTTCTATCGATCATATAAGCATAATATGGCCAATAATATGAGTTAGATTGATAATAGTACGAGTAATAAATATAGTAATTGTCGTTCTATCGATCATATAAGCATAATATGGCTAATAATAGGAGTTAGATTGATAATAATAAGAGTAATAAGTATAGTAATTGTAGTTCTATCGATCGTATCTGCATAATATGGTTAATAATATGAGTTAGATTCATAATAATAAGAGTAATAAGTATAGTAATTGTCGTTCTATCGATCATATTAGCATAATATGGTTAATAATATGAGTTAGATTAATAATAATAAGAGTAATAAGTATAGTAATTGTCGTTCTATCGATCATTTAAGCATAATATGGCTGGTAATATGAGTTAGATTCATAATAATAAGAGTAATAAGTATAGTAATTGTCGTTCTATCGATCATATTAGCATAATATGGTTAATAATATGAGTTAGATTAATAATAATAAGAGTAATAAGTAAAGTAATTGTAGTTCTATCGATCATATCTGCATAATATGGTTAATAATATGAGTTAGATTCATAATAATAAGAGTAGTAAGTATAGTAATTGTCGTTCTATCGATCATATTAGCATAATATGGTTAATAATATGAGTTAGATTAATAATAATAAGAGTAATAAGTAAAGTAATTGTCGTTCTATCGATCATATAAGCATAACATGGTTAATAATATGAGTTAGATTGATAATAGTAAGTGTAATAAGTATAGTAATTGTCGTTCTATCGATCATTTAAGCATAATATGGCTGGTAATATGAGTTAGATTGATAATAATAATAGTAATAAGTATAGTAATTGTCGTTCTATCGATCATATAAGCACAATATGGCTAATAATATGAGTTAGATTGATAATAATAAGAGTAATAAGTATAGTAAATGTCGTGCTGTCGATCATATCTGCATAATATGGTTAATAACATGAGTTAGATTGATAATAGTGAGTGTAATAAGTATAGTAATTGTCGTTCTATCGATCATATATGCATAATATGGCTAATAATATGAGTTAGATTGATAATAATCAGAGTAATGAGTATAGTAATTGTAGTTCTATCGATCATATCTGCATAATATGGTTAATAATATGAGTTAGATTCATAATAATAAGAGTAATAAGTATAGTAATTGTCGTTCTATCGATCAATTTAGCATAATATGGTTAATAATATGAGTTAGATTAATAATAATAAGAGTAATAAGTGAAGTAATTGTAGTTCTATCGATCATATCTGCATAATATGGTTAATAATAGGAGTTAGATTCATAATAATAAGAGTAATAAGTATAGTAATTGTCGTTCTATCGATCATATTAGCATAATATGGTTAATAATATGAGTTAGATTAATAATAATAAGAGTAATAAGTAAAGTAATTGTCGTTCTATCGATCATATAAGCATAACATGGTTAATAATATGAGTTAGATTGATAATAGTAAGTGTAATAAGTATAGTAATTGTCGTTCTATCGATCATTTAAGCATAATATGGCTGGTAATATGAGTTAGATTGATAATAATAAGAGTAATAAGTGTAGTAATTGTCGTTCTATCGATCATATAAGCATAATATGGCTAATAATATGAGTTAGATGATAATAATAAGAGTAATGAGTATAGCAATTGTAGTTCTATCGATCATATCTGCATAATATGGTTAATAATATGAGTTAGATTCATAATAATAAGAGTAATAAGTATAGTAATTGTCGTTCTATCGATCATATAAGCATAATATGGCTAATAATATGAGTTAAATTGATAATAATAACAGTAATAAGTACAGTAATTGTCGTTCTATCGATAATATAAGCATAATATGGCTAATAATATGAGTTAGATCGATAATGATAAGAGTAATAAGTACAGTAATTGTCGTTCTATCGATCATATAAGCATAATATGGCCAATAATATGAGTTAGATTGATAATAGTACGAGTAATAAATATAGTAATTGTCGTTCTATCGATCATATAAGCATAATATGGCTAATAATAGGAGTTAGATTGATAATAATAAGAGTAATAAGTATAGTAATTGTAGTTCTATCGATCGTATCTGCATAATATGGTTAATAATATGAGTTAGATTCATAATAATAAGAGTAATAAGTATAGTAATTGTCGTTCTATCGATCATATTAGCATAATATGGTTAATAATATGAGTTAGATTAATAATAATAAGAGTAATAAGTATAGTAATTGTCGTTCTATCGATCATTTAAGCATAATATGGCTGGTAATATGAGTTAGATTCATAATAATAAGAGTAATAAGTATAGTAATTGTCGTTCTATCGATCATATTAGCATAATATGGTTAATAATATGAGTTAGATTAATAATAATAAGAGTAATAAGTAAAGTAATTGTAGTTCTATCGATCATATCTGCATAATATGGTTAATAATATGAGTTAGATTCATAATAATAAGAGTAATAAGTATAGTAATTGTCGTTCTATCGATCATATTAGCATAATATGGTTAATAATATGAGTTAGATTAATAATAATAAGAGTAATAAGTAAAGTAATTGTCGTTCTATCGATCATATAAGCATAACATGGTTAATAATATGAGTTAGATTGATAATAGTAAGTGTAATAAGTATAGTAATTGTCGTTCTATCGATCATTTAAGCATAATATGGCTGGTAATATGAGTTAGATTGATAATAATAATAGTAATAAGTATAGTAATTGTCGTTCTATCGATCATATAAGCACAATATGGCTAATAATATGAGTTAGATTGATAATAATAAGAGTAATAAGTATAGTAAATGTCGTGCTGTCGATCATATCTGCATAATATGGTTAATAGCATGAGTTAGATTGATAATAGTGAGTGTAATAAGTATAGTAATTATCGTTCTATCGATCATATATGCATAATATGGCTAATAATATGAGTTAGATTGATAATAATAAGAGTAATGAGTATAGTAATTGTAGTTCTATCGATCATATCTGCATAATATGGTTAATAATATGAGTTAGATTCATAATAATAAGAGTAATAAGTATAGTAATTGTCGTTCTATCGATCATATTAGCATAATATGGTTAATAATATGAGTTAGATTAATAATAATAAGAGTAATAAGTAAAGTAATTGTAGTTCTATCGATCATATCTGCATAATATGGTTAATAATAGGAGTTAGATTCATAATAATAAGAGTAATAAGTATAGTAATTGTCGTTCTATCGATCATATTAGCATAATATGGTTAATAATATGAGTTAGATTAATAATAATAAGAGTAATAAGTAAAGTAATTGTCGTTCTATCGATCATATAAGCATAACATGGTTAATAATATGAGTTAGATTGATAATAGTAAGTGTAATAAGTATAGTAATTGTCGTTCTATCGATCATTTAAGCATAATATGGCTGGTAATATGAGTTAGATTGATAATAATAAGAGTAATAAGTGTAGTAATTGTCGTTCTATCGATCATATAAGCATAATATGGCTAATAATATGAGTTAGATTGATAATAATAAGAGTAATGAGTATAGCAATTGTAGTTCTATCGATCATATCTGCATAATATGGTTAATAATATGAGTTAGATTCATAATAATAAGAGTAATAAGTATAGTAATTGTCGTTCTATCGATCATATAAGCATAATATGGCTAATAATATGAGTTAAATTGATAATAATAACAGTAATAAGTACAGTAATTGTCGTTCTATCGGTAATATAAGCATAATATGGCTAATAATATGAGTTAGATCGATAATGATAAGAGTAATAAGTATAGTAAATGTCGTTCTATCGATCATATCTGCATAATATGGTTAATAACATGAGTTAGATTGATAATAGTGAGTGTAATAAGTACAGTAATTGTCGTTCTGTCGATCATATAAGCATAGTATGGCTAATAATATGAGTTAGATTGATAATAATAAGAGTAGTGAGTATAGTAATTGTCGTTCTATCGATCATATAAGCATAATATGGCTAATAATATGAGTTAGATTGATAATAATAAGAGTAATAAGTATAGTAATTGTCGTTCTATCGATCATTTAAGCATAATATGGCTAATAATATGAGTTAGATTGATAATAATAAGAGTAATAAGTGTAGTAATTGTCGTTCTATCGATCATATAAGCATAATATGGTTAAAAATATGAGTTAGATCGATAATGATAAGAGTAGTAAGTACAGTAATTGTCGTTCTATCGATCATATAAGCATAATATGGCTAATAATATGAGTTAGATTCATAATAATAAGAGTAATAAGTATAGTAATTGTCGTTCTATCGATCATATAAGCATAATATGGCTAATAATATGAGTTAGGTTGATAATAATAGGAGTAATAAGTATAGTAAATGTCGTGCTATCGATCATATCTGCATAATATGGTTAATAATATGAGTTAGATTGATAATAGTGAGTGTAATAAGTATAGTAATTGTCGTTCTATCGATCATATTAGCATAATATGGTTAATAATATGAGTTAGATTAATAATAATAAGAGTAATAAGTGTAGTAATTGTCGTTCTATCGATCATATAAGTATAATATGGTTAATAATATGAGTTAGGTTGATAAAAATAAGAATAATAAGTATAGTAATTGTCGTTCTGTCGATCATATAAGCATAATATGGCTAATAATATGAGTTAGCTTGATAATAATAAGAGTAATAAGTATAGTAATTGTCGTTCTACCGATCATTTAAGCATAATATGGCTAATAATATGAGTTAGATTGATAATAATAAGAGTAATAAGTATAGTAATTGTCGTTCTATCGATCATATGTGCATAATATGGCTAATAATTTGAGTTAGATTGATAATAGTAAGTGTAATAAGTATAGTAATTGTCGTTCTATCGATCATTTAAGCATAATATGGCTAGTAATATGAGTTAGATTGATAATAATAAGAGTAATAAGTATAGTAATTGTCGTTCTATCGATCATTTAAGCATAATGTGGCTAGTAATATGAGTTAGATTGATAATAATAAGAGTAATAAGTATAGTAATTGTCGTTCTATCGATCATTTAAGCATAATATGGCTAATAATATGAGTTAGATTGATAATAATAAGAGTAATAAGTATAGTAATTGTCGTTCTATCGATCATATAAGCATAATATGGCTAAAAATATGAGTTAGATCGATAATGATAAGAGTAGTAAGTACAGTAATTGTCGTTCTATCGATCATATAAGCATAATATGGCTAATAATATGAGTTAGATTGATAATAATAAGAGTAATAAGTATAGTAATTGTCGTTCTATCGATCATATAAGCGTAATATGGCTAATAATATGAGTTAGATTGATAATAATAAGAGTAATGAGTATAGCAATTGTAGTTCTATCGATCATATCTGCATAATATGGTTAATAATATGAGTTAGATTCATAATAATAAGAGTAATAAGTATAGTAATTGTCGTTCTATCGATCATATAAGCATAATATGGCTAATAATATGAGTTAAATTGATAATAATAACAGTAATAAGTACAGTAATTGTCGTTCTATCGATAATATAAGCATAATATGGCTAATAATATGAGTTAGATCGATAATGATAAGAGTAATAAGTACAGTAATTGTCGTTCTATCGATCATATATGCATAATATGGCTAATAATATGAGTTAGATTGATAATAATAATAGTAATAAGTATAGTAATTGTCGTTCTATCGATCATATAAGCACAATATGGCTAATAATATGAGTTAGATTGATAATAATAAGAGTAATAAGTATAGTAAATGTCGTGCTGTCGATCATATCTGCATAATATGGTTAATAACATGAGTTAGATTGATAATAGTGAGTGTAATAAGTATAGTAATTGTCGTTCTATCGATCATATATGCATAATATGGCTAATAATATGAGTTAGATTGATAATAATAAGAGTAATGAGTATAGTAATTGTAGTTCTATCGATCATATCTGCATAATATGGTTAATAATATGAGTTAGATTGATAATAATAAGAGTAATAAGTATAGTAATTGTCGTTCTATCGATCTTATAAGCATAATATGGCTAAAAATATGAGTTAGATCGATAATGATAAGAGTAGTAAGTACAGTAATTGTCGTTCTATCGATCATATCTGCATAATATGGCTAATAATATGAGTTAGATTGATAATAGTAAGTGTAATAAGTATAGTAATTGTCGTTCTATCGATCATTTAAGCATAATATGGCTGGTAATATGAGTTAGATTGATAATAATAAGAGTAATAAGTGTAGTAATTGTCGTTCTATCGATCATATAAGCATAATATGGCTAATAATATGAGTTAGATTGATAATAATAAGAGTAATGAGTATAGCAATTGTAGTTCCATCGATCATATCTGCATAATATGGTTAATAATATGAGTTAGATTCATAATAATAAGAGTAATAAGTATAGTAATTGTCGTTCTATCGATCATATAAGCATAATATGGCTAATAATATGAGTTAAATTGATAATAATAACAGTAATAAGTACAGTAATTGTCGTTCTATCGATAATATAAGCATAATATGGCTAATAATATGAGTTAGATCGATAATGATAAGAGTAATAAGTATAGTAAATGTCGTTCTATCGATCATATCTGCATAATATGGTTAATAACATGAGTTAGATTGATAATAGTGAGTGTAATAAGTACAGTAATTGTCGTTCTGTCGATCATATAAGCATAGTATGGCTAATAATATGAGTTAGATTGATAATAATAAGAGTAGTGAGTATAGTAATTGTCGTTCTATCGATCATATAAGCATAATATGGCTAATAATATGAGTTAGATTGATAATAATAAGAGTAATAAGTATAGTAGTTGTCGTTCTATCGATCATTTAAGCATAATATGGCTAGTAATATGAGTTAGATTGATAATAATAAGAGTAATAAGTATAGTAAATGTCGTGCTATCGATCATATCTGCATAATATTGTTAATAATATGAGTTAGATTGATAATAGTGAGTGTAATAAGTATAGTAATTGTCGTTCTATCGATCATATCTGCATAATATGGCTAATAATATAAGTTAGATTGATAATAATAAGAGTAATAAGTATAGTAAAATGTCGTTCTATCGATCATATAAGCATAATATGGCTAACAATATGAGTTAGATCGATAATGCTAAGAGTAATAAGTATAGTAATTGTCGTTCTATCGATCATATCTGCATAATATGGTTAATAATATGAGTTAGATTCATAATAATAAGAGTAATAAGTATAGTAATTGTCGTTCTATCGATCATATAAGCATAATATGGCTAATAATATGAGTTAAATTGATAATAATAACAGTAATAAGTACAGTAATTGTCGTTCTATCGATAATATAAGCATAATATGGCTAATAATATGAGTTAGATCGATAATGATAAGAGTAATAAGTACAGTAATTGTCGTTCTATCGATCATATATGCATAATATGGCTAATAATATGAGTTAGATTGATAATAATAATAGTAATAAGTATAGTAATTGTCGTTCTATCGATCATATAAGCACAATATGGCTAATAATATGAGTTAGATTGATAATAATAAGAGTAATAAGTATAGTAAATGTCGTGCTGTCGATCATATCTGCATAATATGGTTAATAACATGAGTTAGATTGATAATAGTGAGTGTAATAAGTATAGTAATTGTCGTTCTATCGATCATATATGCATAATATGGCTAATAATATGAGTTAGATTGATAATAATAAGAGTAATGAGTATAGTAATTGTAGTTCTATCGATCATATCTGCATAATATGGTTAATAATATGAGTTAGATTGATAATAATAAGAGTAATAAGTATAGTAATTGTCGTTCTATCGATCTTATAAGCATAATATGGCTAAAAATATGAGTTAGATCGATAATGATAAGAGTAGTAAGTACAGTAATTGTCGTTCTATCGATCATATAAGCATAATATGGCTAATAATATGAGTTAGATTGATAATAATAAGAGTAATAAGTATAGTAATTGTCGTTCTATCGATCATATAAGCATAATATGGCTAATAATATGAGTTAGATCGATAATGATAAGAGTAATAAGTACAGTAATTGTCGTTCTATCGATCATATATGCATAATATGGCTAATAATATGAGTTAGATTGATAATAATAATAGTAATAAGTATAGTAATTGTCGTTCTATCGATCATATAAGCACAATATGGCTAATAATATGAGTTAGATTGATAATAATAAGAGTAATAAGTATAGTAAATGTCGTGCTGTCGATCATATCTGCATAATATGGTTAATAACATGAGTTAGATTGATAATAGTGAGTGTAATAAGTATAGTAATTGTCGTTCTATCGATCATATATGCATAATATGGCTAATAATATGAGTTAGATTGATAATAATAAGAGTAATGAGTATAGTAATTGTAGTTCTATCGATCATATCTGCATAATATGGCTAATAATATGAGTTAGATTGATAATAGTAAGTGTAATAAGTATAGTAATTGTCGTTCTATCGATCATTTAAGCATAATATGGCTGGTAATATGAGTTAGATTGATAATAATAAGAGTAATAAGTGTAGTAATTGTCGTTCTATCGATCATATAAGCATAATATGGCTAATAATATGAGTTAGATTGATAATAATAAGAGTAATGAGTATAGCAATTGTAGTTCCATCGATCATATCTGCATAATATGGTTAATAATATGAGTTAGATTCATAATAATAAGAGTAATAAGTATAGTAATTGTCGTTCTATCGATCATATAAGCATAATATGGCTAATAATATGAGTTAAATTGATAATAATAACAGTAATAAGTACAGTAATTGTCGTTCTATCGATAATATAAGCATAATATGGCTAATAATATGAGTTAGATCGATAATGATAAGAGTAATAAGTATAGTAAATGTCGTTCTATCGATCATATCTGCATAATATGGTTAATAACATGAGTTAGATTGATAATAGTGAGTGTAATAAGTACAGTAATTGTCGTTCTGTCGATCATATAAGCATAGTATGGCTAATAATATGAGTTAGATTGATAATAATAAGAGTAGTGAGTATAGTAATTGTCGTTCTATCGATCATATAAGCATAATATGGCTAATAATATGAGTTAGATTGATAATAATAAGAGCAATAAGTATAGTAGTTGTCGTTCTATCGATCATTTAAGCATAATATGGCTAGTAATATGAGTTAGATTGATAATAATAAGAGTAATAAGTATAGTAAATGTCGTGCTATCGATCATATCTGCATAATATTGTTAATAATATGAGTTAGATTGATAATAGTGAGTGTAATAAGTATAGTAATTGTCGTTCTATCGATCATATCTGCATAATATGGCTAATAATATAAGTTAGATTGATAATAATAAGAGTAATAAGTATAGTAAAATGTCGTTCTATCGATCATATAAGCATAATATGGCTAACAATATGAGTTAGATCGATAATGCTAAGAGTAATAAGTATAGTAATTGTCGTTCTATCGATCATTTAAGCATAATATGGCTAATAATATGAGTTAGGTTGATAAAAATAAGAATAATATGTATAGTAATTGTCGTTCTGTCGATCATATAAGCATAATATGGCTAATAATATGAGTTAGCTTGATAATAATAAGAGTAATAAGTATAGTAATTGTCGTTCTATCGATCATTTAAGCATAATATGGCTAATAATATGAGTTAGACTGATAATAATAAGAGTAATGAGTATAGTAATTGTAGTTCTATCGATCATATCTGCATAATATGGTTAATAATATGAGTTAGATTCATAATAATGAGAGTAATAAGTATAGTAATTGTCGTTCTATCGATCATATAAGCATAACATGGCTAATAATATGAGTTAGCTTGATAAAAATAAGAGTAATAAGTATAGTAATTGTCGTTCTATCGATCATTTAAGCATAATATGGCTAATAATATGAGTTAGATTAATAATAATAAGAGTAATAAGTATAGTAATTGTCGTTCTATCGATCATTTAAGCATAATATGGCTAATAATATGAGTTAGGTTGATAAAAATAAGAATAATAAGTATAGTAATTGCCGTTCTGTCGATCATATAAGCATAATATGGCTAATAATATGAGTTAGCTTGATAATAATAAGAGTAATAAGTATAGTAATTGTCGTTCTATCGATCATTTAAGCATAATATGGCTAATAATATGAGTTAGATTGATAATAATAAGAGTAATAAGTATAGTAATTGTCGTTCTATCGATCATTTAAGCATAATATGGCTAATAATATGAGTTAGATTGATAATAATAAGAGTAATAAGTATAGTAATTGTCGTTCTATCGATCATATAAGCATAATATGGCTAATAATATGAGTTAGATCGATAATGATAAGAGTAGTAAGTACAGTAATTGTCGTTCTATCGATCATATAAGCATAATATGGCTAATAATATGAGTTAGATTGATAATAATAAGAGTAATGGGTATAGTAATTGTAGCTCTATCGATCATATCTGCTTAATATGGTTAATAATATGAGTTAGATTCATAATAATAAGAGTAATAAGTATAGTAATTGTCGTTCTATCGATCATTTAAGCATAATATGGCTGGTAATATGAGTTAGATTGATAATAATAAGAGTAATAAGTGTAGTAATTGTCGTTCTATCGATCATATAAGCATAATATGGCTAATAATATGAGTTAGATTGATAATAATAAGAGTAATGAGTATAGCAATTGTAGTTCTATCGATCATATCTGCATAATATGGTTAATAATATGAGTTAGATTCATAATAATAAGAGTAATAAGTATAGTAATTGTCGTTCTATCGATCATATAAGCATAATATGGCTAATAATATGAGTTAAATTGATAATAATAACAGTAATAAGTACAGTAATTTTCGTTCTATCGATAATATAAGCATAATATGGCTAATAATATGAGTTAGATCGATAATGATAAGAGTAATAAGTACAGTAATTGTCGTTCTATCGATCATATATGCATAATATGGCTAATAATATGAGTTAGATTGATAATAATAATAGTAATGAGTATAGTAATTGTCGTTCTATCGATCATATAAGCACAATATGGCTAATAATATGAGGTAGATTGATAATAATAAGAGTAATAAGTATAGTAAATGTCGTGCTGTCGATCATATCTGCATAATACGGTTAATAACATGAGTTAGATTGATAATAGTGAGTGTAATAAGTATAGTAATTGTCGTTCTATCGATCATATATGCATAATATGGCTAATAATATGAGTTAGATTGATAATAATAAGAGTAATGAGTATAGTAATTGTAGTTCTATCGATCATATCTGCATAATATGGTTAATAATATGAGTTAGATTCATAATAATAAGAGTAATAAGTATAGTAATTGTCGTTCTATCGATCATATTAGCATAATATGGTTAATAATATGAGTTAGATTAATAATAATAAGAGTAATAAGTAAAGTAATTGTCGCTCTATCGATCATATAAGCATAACATGGTTAATAATATGAGTTAAATTGATAACAATAAGAGTAATAAGTACAGTAATTGTCGTTCTATCGATAATATAAGCATAATATGGCTAATAATATGAGTTAGATCGATAATGATAAGAGTAATAAGTACAGTAATTGTCGTTCTATCGATCATATAAGCATAATATGGCCAATAATATGAGTTAGATTGATAATAATAAGAGAAATAAGTATAGTAGTTGTCGTTCTATCGATCATTTAAGCATAATATGGCTAGTAATATGAGTTAGATTGATAATAATAAGAGTAATAAGTATAGTAAAATGTCGTTCTATCGATCATATAAGCATAATATGGCTAACAATATGAGTTAGATCGATAATGATAAGAGTAATAAGTACAGTAATTGTCGTTCTATCGATTATATAAGCATAATATGGCTAATAATATGAGTTAGATTGATAATAATAAGAGTAATAAGTATAGTAATTGTCGTTCTATCGATCATTTAAGCATAATATGGCTAATAATATGAGTTAGGTTGATAAAAATAAGAATAATGAGTATAGTAATTGTCGTTCTGTCGATCATATAAGCATAATGTGGCTAATAATATGAGTTAGCTTGATAATAATAAGAGTAATAAGTATAGTAATTGTCGTTCTATCGATCATTTAAGCATAATATGGCTAATAATATGAGTTAGATTGATAATAATAAGAGTAATAAGTATAGTAATTGTCGTTCTATCGATCATTTAAGCATAATATGGCTAATAATATGAGTTAGGTTGATAAAAATAAGAATAATAAGTATAGTAATTGTCGTTCTGTCGATCATATAAGCATAATATGGCTAATAATATGAGTTAGCTTGATAATAATAAGAGTAATAAGTATAGTAATTGTCGTTCTATCGATCATTTAAGCATAATATGGCTAATAATATGAGTTAGATTGATAATAATAAGAGTAATAAGTATAGTAATTGTCGTTCTATCGATCATATAAGCATAATATGGGTAATAATATGAGTTAGATTGATAATAGTAAGTGTAATAAGTACAGTAATTGTCGTTCTGTCGATCATATAAGCATAATATGGCTAATAATATGAGTTAGCTTGATAATAATAAGAGTAATAAGTATAGTAATTGTCGTTCTATCGATCATTTAAGCATAATATGGCTAATAATATGAGTTAGATTGATAATAATAAGAGTAATAAGTATAGTAATTGTCGTTCTATCGATCATATAAGCATAATATGGGTAATAATATGAGTTAGATTGATAATAGTAAGTGTAATAAGTACAGTAATTGTCGTCCTGTCGATCATATAAGCATAATATGGCTAATAATATGAGTTAGATTGATAATAATAAGAGTAGTGAGTACAGTAATTGTCGTTCTATCGATCATATAAGCATAATATGGCTAATAATATGAGTTAGATTGATAATAATAAGAGTAATGGGTATAGTAATTGTAGCTCTATCGATCATATCTGCATAATATGGTTAATAATATGAGTTAGATTCATAATAATAAGAGTAATAAGTATAGTAATTGTCGTTCTATCGATCATTTAAGCATAATATGGCTAATAATATGAGTTAGGTTGATAAAAATAAGAATAATAAGTATAGTAATTGTCGTTCTGTCGATCATATAAGCATAATATGGCTAATAATATGAGTTAGCTTGATAATAATAAGAGTAATAAGTATAGTAATTGTCGTTCTATCGATCATTTAAGCATAATATGGCTAATAATATGAGTTAGATTGATAATAGAATGAGTAATAGGTATAGTAATTGTCGTTCTATCGATCATTTAAGCATAATATGGCTAATAATATGAGTAAGATTGATAATAGTAAGAGTAATAAGTATAGTAATTGTCGTTCTATCGACCATTTAAGCATAATATGGCTAATAATATGAGTTAGGTTGATAAAAATAAGAATAATGAGTATAGTAATTGTCGTTCTGTCGATCATATAAGCATAATGTGGCTAATAATATGAGTTAGCTTGATAATAATAAGAGTAATAAGTATAGTAATTGTCGTTCTATCGATCATTTAAGCATAATATGGCTAATAATATGAGTTAGCTTGATAATAATAAGAGTAATAAGTATAGTAATTGTCGTTCTATCGATCATTTAAGCATAATATGGCTAATAATATGAGTTAGATTGATAATAATAAGAGTAATAAGTATAGTAATTGTCGTTCTATCGATCATATAAGCATAATATGGGTAATAATATGAGTTAGATTGATAATAGTAAGTGTAATAAGTACAGTAATTGTCGTCCTGTCGATCATATAAGCATAATATGGCTAATAATATGAGTTAGATTGATAATAATAAGAGTAGTGAGTACAGTAATTGTCGTTCTATCGATCATATAAGCATAATATGGCTAATAATATGAGTTAGATTGATAATAATAAGAGTAATGGGTATAGTAATTGTAGCTCTATCGATCATATCTGCATAATATGGTTAATAATATGAGTTAGATTCATAATAATAAGAGTAATAAGTATAGTAATTGTCGTTCTATCGATCATTTAAGCATAATATGGCTAATAATATGAGTTAGGTTGATAAAAATAAGAATAATAAGTATAGTAATTGTCGTTCTGTCGATCATATAAGCATAATATGGCTAATAATATGAGTTAGCTTGATAATAATAAGAGTAATAAGTATAGTAATTGTCGTTCTATCGATCATTTAAGCATAATATGGCTAATAATATGAGTTAGATTGATAATAGAATGAGTAATAGGTATAGTAATTGTCGTTCTATCGATCATTTAAGCATAATATGGCTAATAATATGAGTAAGATTGATAATAGTAAGAGTAATAAGTATAGTAATTGTCGTTCTATCGACCATTTAAGCATAATATGGCTAATAATATGAGTTAGGTTGATAAAAATAAGAATAATGAGTATAGTAATTGTCGTTCTGTCGATCATATAAGCATAATGTGGCTAATAATATGAGTTAGCTTGATAATAATAAGAGTAATAAGTATAGTAATTGTCGTTCTATCGATCATTTAAGCATAATATGGCTAATAATATGAGTTAGATTGATAATAATAAGAGTAATAAGTATAGTAATTGTCGTTCTATCGATCATTTAAGCATAATATGGCTAATAATATGAGTTAGGTTGATAAAAATAAGAATAATAAGTATAGTAATTGTCGTTCTGTCGATCATATAAGCATAATATGGCTAATAATATGAGTTAGCTTGATAATAATAAGAGTAATAAGTATAGTAATTGTCGTTCTATCGATCATTTAAGCATAATATGGCTAATAATATGAGTTAGATTGATAATAATAAGAGTAATAAGTATAGTAATTGTCGTTCTATCGATCATTTAAGCATAATATGGCTAATAATATGAGTTAGATTAATAATAATAAGAGTAATAAGTATAGTAATTGTCGTTCTATCGATCATTAAAGCATAATATGGCTAATAATATGAGTTAGATTGATAATAATAAGAGTAATAAGTATAGTAATTGTCGTTCTATCGATCATATAAGCATAATATGGCTAATAATATGAGTTAGATCGATAATGATAAGAGTAGTAAGTACAGTAATTGTCGTTCTATCGATCATATAAGCATAATATGGCTAATAATATGAGTTAGATTGATAATAATAAGAGTAATGGGTATAGTAATTGTAGCTCTATCGATCATATCTGCATAATATGGTTAATAATATGAGTTAGATTCATAATAATAAGAGTAATAAGTATAGTAATTGTCGTTCTATCGATCATTTAAGCATAATATGGCTAATAATATGAGTTAGGTTGATAAAAATAAGAATAATAAGTATAGTAATTGTCGTTCTGTCGATCATATAAGCATGATATGGCTAATAATATGAGTTAGATTGATAATAATAAGAGTAATAAGTATAGTACTTGTCGTTCTATCGATCATATAATCATAATATGGCTAATAATATGAGTTAGATTGATAATAATAAGAGTAATAAGTATAGTAATTGTCGTTCTATCGATCATATAAGCATAATATGACTAATAATATGAGTTAGATTGATAATAATAAGAGTAATAAGTATAGTACTTGTCGTTCTATCGATCATATAAGCATAATATGGCTAAAAATATGAGTTAGGTTGATAAAAATAAGAATAATAAGTATAGTAATTGTCGTTCTATCGATCATATAAGCATAATATGGCTAATAATATGAGTTAGATTGATAATAATAAGAGTAATGAGTATAGCAATTGTAGTTCTATCGATCATATCTGCATAATATGGTTAATAATATGAGTTAGATTCATAATAATAAGAGTAATAAGTATAGTAGTTGTCGTTCTATCGATCATATAAGCATAATATGGCTAATAATATGAGTTAAATTGATAATAATAACAGTAATAAGTACAGTAATTGTCGTTCTATCGATAATATAAGCATAATATGGCTAATAATATGAGTTAGATCGATAATGATAAGAGTAACAAGTACAGTAATTGTCGTTCTATCGATCATATATGCATAATATGGCTAATAATATGAGTTAGATTGATAATAATAATAGTAATAAGTATAGTAATTGTCGTTCTATCGATCATATAAGCACAATATGGCTAATAATATGAGTTAGATTGATAATAATAAGAGTAATAAGTATAGTAAATGTCGTGCTGTCGATCATATCTGCATAATATGGTTAATAACATGAGTTAGATTGATAATAGTGAGTGTAATAAGTATAGTAATTGTCGTTCTATCGATCATATATGCATAATATGGCTAATAATATGAGTTAGGTTGATAAAAATAAGAATAATAAGTATAGTAATTGTCGTTCTGTCGATCATATAAGCATGATATGGCTAATAATATGAGTTAGATTGATAATAATAAGAGTAATAAGTATAGTACTTGTCGTTCTATCGATCATATAATCATAATATGGCTAATAATATGAGTTAGATTGATAATAATAAGAGTAATAAGTATAGTAATTGTCGTTCTATCGATCATATAAGCATAATATGACTAATAATATGAGTTAGATTGATAATAATAAGAGTAATAAGTATAGTACTTGTCGTTCTATCGATCATATAAGCATAATATGGCTAAAAATATGAGTTAGATCGATAATGATAAGAGTAGTAAGTACAGTAATTGTCGTTCTATCGATCATATAAGCATAATATGGCTAATAATATGAGTTAGATTGATAATAATAAGAGTAATAAGTATAGTAATTGTCGTTCTATCGATCATATAAGCATAATATGGCTAATAATATGAGTTAGATTGATAATAATAAGAGTAATGAGTATAGCAATTGTAGTTCTATCGATCATATCTGCATAATATGGTTAATAATATGAGTTAGATTCATAATAATAAGAGTAATAAGTATAGTAGTTGTCGTTCTATCGATCATATAAGCATAATATGGCTAATAATATGAGTTAAATTGATAATAATAACAGTAATAAGTACAGTAATTGTCGTTCTATCGATAATATAAGCATAATATGGCTAATAATATGAGTTAGATCGATAATGATAAGAGTAACAAGTAAAGTAATTGTCGTTCTATCGATCATATATGCATAATATGGCTAATAATATGAGTTAGATTGATAATAATAATAGTAATAAGTATAGTAATTGTCGTTCTATCGATCATATAAGCACAATATGGCTAATAATATGAGTTAGATTGATAATAATAAGAGTAATAAGTATAGTAAATGTCGTGCTGTCGATCATATCTGCATAATATGGTTAATAACATGAGTTAGATTGATAATAGTGAGTGTAATAAGTATAGTAATTGTCGTTCTATCGATCATATATGCATAATATGGCTAATAATATGAGTTAGATTGATAATAATAAGAGTAATGAGTATAGTAATTGTAGTTCTATCGATCATATCTGCATAATATGGTTAATAATATGAGTTAGATTCATAATAATAAGAGTAATAAGTATAGTAATTGTCGTTCTATCGATCATATAAGCATAATATGACTAATAATATGAGTTAAATTGATAATAATAACAGTAATAAGTACAGTAATTGTCGCTCTATCGATAATATAAGCATAATATGGCTAATAATATGAGTTAGATCGATAATGATAAGAGTAATAAGTATAGTAAATGTCGTTCTATCGATCATATCTGCATAATATGGTTAATAACATGAGTTAGATTGATAATAGTGAGTGTAATAAGTACAGTAATTGTCGTTCTGTCGATCATATAAGCATAGTATGGCTAATAATATGAGTTAGATTGATAATAATAAGAGTAATAAGTATAGTAATTGTCGTTCTATCGATCATATAAGCATAATATGGCTAATAATATGAGTTAGATTGATAATAATAAGAGTAATAAGTATAGTAATTGTCGTTCTATCGATCATTTAAGCATAATATGGTTAAAAATATGAGTTAGATCGATAATGATAAGAGTAGTAAGTACAGTAATTGTCGTTCTATCGATCATATAAGCATAATATGGCTAATAATATGAGTTAGATCGATAATGATAAGAGTAGTAAGTACAGTAATTGTCGGTCTATCGATCATATAAGCATAATATGGCTAATAATATGAGTTAGATTGATAATAATAAGAGTAATAAGTATAGTAATTGTCGTTCTATCGATCATATAAGCATAATATGGCTAATAATATGAGTTAGGTTGATAATAATAGGAGTAATAAGTATAGTAAATGTCGTGCTATCGATCATATCTGCATAATATGGTTAATAATATGAGTTAGATTGATAATAGTGAGTGTAATAAGTATAGTAATTGTCGTTCTATCGATCATATTAGCATAATGTGGTTAATAATATGAGTTAGATTAATAATAATAAGAGTAATAAGTATAGTAATTGTCGTTCTATCGATCATATAAGCATAATATGGTTAATAATATGAGTTAGGTTGATAACAATAAGAATAATAAGTATAGTCATTGTCGTTCTGTCGATCATATAAGCATAATATGGCTAATAATATGAGTTAGCTTGATAATAATAAGAGTAATAAGTATAGTACTTGTCGTTCTATCGATCATATAAGCATAATATGGCTAAAAATATGAGTTAGGTTGATAAAAATAAGAATAATAAGTATAGTAATTGTCGTTCTATCGATCATATAAGCATAATATGGCTAATAATATGAGTTAGATTGATAATAATAAGAGTAATGAGTATAGCAATTGTAGTTCTATCGATCATATCTGCATAATATGGTTAATAATATGAGTTAGATTCATAATAATAAGAGTAATAAGTATAGTAGTTGTCGTTCTATCGATCATATAAGCATAATATGGCTAATAATATGAGTTAAATTGATAATAATAACAGTAATAAGTACAGTAATTGTCGTTCTATCGATCATATAAGCATAATATGGCTAAAAATATGAGTTAGATCGATAATGATAAGAGTAGTAAGTACAGTAATTGTCGTTCTATCGATCATATAAGCATAATATGGCTAATAATATGAGTTAGATTGATAATAATAAGAGTAATAAGTATAGTAATTGTCGTTCTATCGATCATATAAGCATAATATGGCTAATAATATGAGTTAGATTGATAATAATAAGAGTAATGAGTATAGCAATTGTAGTTCTATCGATCATATCTGCATAATATGGTTAATAATATGAGTTAGATTCATAATAATAAGAGTAATAAGTATAGTAATTGTCGTTCTATCGATCATATAAGCATAATATGGCTAATAATATGAGTTAAATTGATAATAATAACAGTAATAAGTACAGTAATTGTCGTTCTATCGATAATATAAGCATAATATGGCTAATAATATGAGTTAGATCGATAATGATAAGAGTAATAAGTACAGTAATTGTCGTTCTATCGATCATATATGCATAATATGGCTAATAATATGAGGTAGATTGATAATAATAATAGTAATAAGTATAGTAATTGTCGTTCTATCGATCATATAAGCACAATATGGGTAATAATATGAGTTAGATTGATAATAATAAGAGTAATAAGTATAGTAAATGTCGTGCTGTCGATCATATCTGCATAATATGGTTAATAACATGAGTTAGATTGATAATAGTGAGTGTAATAAGTATAGTAATTGTCGTTCTATCGATCATATATGCATAATATAGCTAATAATATGAGTTAGATTGATAATAATAAGAGTAATGAGTATAGTAATTGTAGTTCTATCGATCATATCTGCATAATATGGTTAATAATATGAGTTAGATTCATAATAATAAGAGTAATAAGTATAGTAATTGTCGTTCTATCGATCATATTAGCATAATATGGTTAATAATATGAGTTAGATTAATAATAATAAGAGTAATAAGTAAAGTAATTGTCGTTCTATCGATCATATAAGCATAACATGGTTAATAACATGAGTTAAATTGATAACAATAAGAGTAATAAGTACAGTAATTGTCGTTCTATCGATAATATAAGCATAATATGGCTAATAATATGAGTTAGATCGATAATGATAAGAGTAATAAGTACAGTAATTGTCGTTTTATCGATCATATAAGCATAATATGGCCAATAATATGAGTTAGATTGATAATAGTACGAGTAATAAATATAGTAATTGTCGTTCTATCGATCATATAAGCATAATATGGCTAATAATAGGAGTTAGATTGATAATAATAAGAGTAATAAGTATAGTAATTGTAGTTCTATCGATCGTATCTGCATAATATGGTTAATAATATGAGTTAGATTCATAATAATAAGAGTAATAAGTATAGTAATTGTCGTTCTATCGATCATATTAGCATAATATGGTTAATAATATGAGTTAGATTAATAATAATAAGAGTAATAAGTATAGTAATTGTCGTTCTATCGATCATTTAAGCATAATATGGCTGGTAATATGAGTTAGATTCATAATAATAAGAGTAATAAGTATAGTAATTGTCGTTCTATCGATCATATTAGCATAATATGGTTAATAATATGAGTTAGATTAATAATAATAAGAGTAATAAGTAAAGTAATTGTAGTTCTATCGATCATATCTGCATAATATGGTTAATAATATGAGTTAGATTCATAATAATAAGAGTAATAAGTATAGTAATTGTCGTTCTATCGATCATATTAGCATAATATGGTTAATAATATGAGTTAGATTAATAATAATAAGAGTAATAAGTAAAGTAATTGTCGTTCTATCGATCATATAAGCATAACATGGTTAATAATATGAGTTAGATTGATAATAGTAAGTGTAATAAGTATAGTAATTGTCGTTCTATCGATCATTTAAGCATAATATGGCTGGTAATATGAGTTAGATTGATAATAATAATAGTAATAAGTATAGTAATTGTCGTTCTATCGATCATATAAGCACAATATGGCTAATAATATGAGTTAGATTGATAATAATAAGAGTAATAAGTATAGTAAATGTCGTGCTGTCGATCATATCTGCATAATATGGTTAATAACATGAGTTAGATTGATAATAGTGAGTGTAATAAGTATAGTAATTATCGTTCTATCGATCATATATGCATAATATGGCTAATAATATGAGTTAGATTGATAATAATAAGAGTAATGAGTATAGTAATTGTAGTTCTATCGATCATATCTGCATAATATGGTTAATAATATGAGTTAGATTCATAATAATAAGAGTAATAAGTATAGTAATTGTCGTTCTATCGATCATATTAGCATAATATGGTTAATAATATGAGTTAGATTAATAATAATAAGAGTAATAAGTAAAGTAATTGTAGTTCTATCGATCATATCTGCATAATATGGTTAATAATAGGAGTTAGATTCATAATAATAAGAGTAATAAGTATAGTAATTGTCGTTCTATCGATCATATTAGCATAATATGGTTAATAATATGAGTTAGATTAATAATAATAAGAGTAATAAGTAAAGTAATTGTCGTTCTATCGATCATATAAGCATAACATGGTTAATAATATGAGTTAGATTGATAATAGTAAGTGTAATAAGTATAGTAATTGTCGTTCTATCGATCATTTAAGCATAATATGGCTGGTAATATGAGTTAGATTGATAATAATAAGAGTAATAAGTGTAGTAATTGTCGTTCTATCGATCATATAAGCATAATATGGCTAATAATATGAGTTAGATTGATAATAATAAGAGTAATGAGTATAGCAATTGTAGTTCTATCGATCATATCTGCATAATATGGTTAATAATATGAGTTAGATTCATAATAATAAGAGTAATAAGTATAGTAATTGTCGTTCTATCGATCATATTAGCATAATATGGTTAATAATATGAGTTAGATTAATAATAATAAGAGTAATAAGTAAAGTAATTGTCGTTCTATCGATCATATAAGCATAACATGGTTAATAATATGAGTTAGATTGATAATAGTAAGTGTAATAAGTATAGTAATTGTCGTTCTATCGATCATTTAAGCATAATATGGCTGGTAATATGAGTTAGATTGATAATAATAATAGTAATAAGTATAGTAATTGTCGTTCTATCGATCATATAAGCACAATATGGCTAATAATATGAGTTAGATTGATAATAATAAGAGTAATAAGTATAGTAAATGTCGTGCTGTCGATCATATCTGCATAATATGGTTAATAACATGAGTTAGATTGATAATAGTGAGTGTAATAAGTATAGTAATTATCGTTCTATCGATCATATATGCATAATATGGCTAATAATATGAGTTAGATTGATAATAATAAGAGTAATGAGTATAGTAATTGTAGTTCTATCGATCATATCTGCATAATATGGTTAATAATATGAGTTAGATTCATAATAATAAGAGTAATAAGTATAGTAATTGTCGTTCTATCGATCATATTAGCATAATATGATTAATAATATGAGTTAGATTAATAATAATAAGAGTAATAAGTAAAGTAATTGTAGTTCTATCGATCATATCTGCATAATATGGTTAATAATAGGAGTTAGATTCATAATAATAAGAGTAATAAGTATAGTAATTGTCGTTCTATCGATCATATTAGCATAATATGGTTAATAATATGAGTTAGATTAATAATAATAAGAGTAATAAGTAAAGTAATTGTCGTTCTATCGATCATATAAGCATAACATGGTTAATAATATGAGTTAGATTGATAATAGTAAGTGTAATAAGTATAGTAATTGTCGTTCTATCGATCATTTAAGCATAATATGGCTGGTAATATGAGTTAGATTGATAATAATAAGAGTAATAAGTGTAGTAATTGTCGTTCTATCGATCATATAAGCATAATATGGCTAATAATATGAGTTAGATTGATAATAATAAGAGTAATGAGTATAGCAATTGTAATTCTATCGATCATATCTGCATAATATGGTTAATAATATGAGTTAGATTCATAATAATAAGAGTAATAAGTATAGTAATTGTCGTTCTATCGATCATATAAGCATAATATGGCTAATAATATGAGTTAAATTGATAATAATAACAGTAATAAGTACAGTAATTGTCGTTCTATCGGTAATATAAGCATAATATGGCTAATAATATGAGTTAGATCGATAATGATAAGAGTAATAAGTATAGTAAATGTCGTTCTATCGATCATATCTGCATAATATGGTTAATAACATGAGTTAGATTGATAATAGTGAGTGTAATAAGTACAGTAATTGTCGTTCTGTCGATCATATAAGCATAGTATGGCTAATAATATGAGTTAGATTGATAATAATAAGAGTAGTGAGTATAGTAATTGTCGTTCTATCGATCATATAAGCATAATATGGCTAATAATATGAGTTAGATTGATAATAATAAGAGTAATAAGTATAGTAATTGTCGTTCTATCGATCATTTAAGCATAATATGGCTAATAATATGAGTTAGATTGATAATAATAAGAGTAATAAGTATAGTAATTGTCGTTCTATCGATCATATAAGCATAATATGGTTAAAAATATGAGTTAGATCGATAATGATAAGAGTAGTAAGTACAGTAATTGTCGTTCTATCGATCATATAAGCATAATATGGCTAATAATATGAGTTAGATTCATAATAATAAGAGTAATAAGTATAGTAATTGTCGTTCTATCGATCATATAAGCATAATATGGCTAATAATATGAGTTAGGTTGATAATAATAGGAGTAATAAGTATAGTAAATGTCGTGCTATCGATCATATCTGCATAATATGGTTAATAATATGAGTTAGATTGATAATAGTGAGTGTAATAAGTATAGTAATTGTCGTTCTATCGATCATATTAGCATAATATGGTTAATAATATGAGTTAGATTAATAATAATAAGAGTAATAAGTGTAGTAATTGTCGTTCTATCGATCATATAAGCATAATATGGTTAATAATATGAGTTAGGTTGATAAAAATAAGAATAATAAGTATAGTAATTGTCGTTCTGTCGATCATATAAGCATAATATGGCTAATAATATGAGTTAGCTTGATAATAATAAGAGTAATAAGTATAGTAATTGTCGTTCTACCGATCATTTAAGCATAATATGGCTAATAATATGAGTTAGATTGATAATAATAAGAGTAATAAGTATAGTAATTGTCGTTCTATCGATCATATGTGCATAATATGGCTAATAATTTGAGTTAGATTGATAATAGTAAGTGTAATAAGTATAGTAATTGTCGTTCTATCGATCATTTAAGCATAATATGGCTAGTAATATGAGTTAGATTGATAATAATAAGAGTAATAAGTATAGTAATTGTCGTTCTATCGATCATTTAAGCATAATATGGCTAATAATATGAGTTAGATTGATAATAATAAGAATAATAAGTATAGTAATTGTCGTTCTATCGATCATATAAGCATAATATGGCTAAAAATATGAGTTAGATCGATAATGATAAGAGTAGTAAGTACAGTAATTGTCGTTCTATCGATCATATAAGCATAATATGGCTAATAATATGAGTTAGATTGATAATAATAAGAGTAATAAGTATAGTAATTGTCGTTCTATCGATCATATAAGCATAATATGGCTAATAATATGAGTTAGATTGATAATAATAAGAGTAATGAGTATAGCAATTGTAGTTCTATCGATCATATCTGCATAATATGGCTAATAATATGAGTTAGATCGATAATGATAAGAGTAATAAGTACAGTAATTGTCGTTCTATCGATCATATATGCATAATATGGCTAATAATATGAGTTAGATTGATAATAATAATAGTAATAAGTATAGTAATTGTCGTTCTATCGATCATTTAAGCATAATATGGCTGGTAATATGAGTTAGATTCATAATAATAAGAGTAATAAGTATAGTAATTGTCGTTCTATCGATCATATTAGCATAATATGGTTAATAATATGAGTTAGATTAATAATAATAAAAGTAATAAGTAAAGTAATTGTAGTTCTATCGATCATATCTGCATAATATGGTTAATAATATGAGTTAGATTCATAATAATAAGAGTAATAAGTATAGTAATTGTCGTTCTATCGATCATATTAGCATAATATGGTTAATAATATGAGTTAGATTAATAATAATAAGAGTAATAAGTAAAGTAATTGTCGTTCTATCGATCATATAAGCATAACATGGTTAATAATATGAGTTAGATTGATAATAGTAAGTGTAATAAGTATAGTAATTGTCGTTCTATCGATCATTTAAGCATAATATGGCTGGTAATATGAGTTAGATTGATAATAATAATAGTAATAAGTATAGTAATTGTCGTTCTATCGATCATATAAGCACAATATGGCTAATAATATGAGTTAGATTGATAATAATAAGAGTAATAAGTATAGTAAATGTCGTGCTGTCGATCATATCTGCATAATATGGTTAATAACATGAGTTAGATTGATAATAGTGAGTGTAATAAGTATAGTAATTGTCGTTCTATCGATCATATATGCATAATATGGCTAATAATATGAGTTAGATTGATAATAATCAGAGTAATGAGTATAGTAATTGTAGTTCTATCGATCATATCTGCATAATATGGTTAATAATATGAGTTAGATTCATAATAATAAGAGTAATAAGTATAGTAATTGTCGTTCTATCGATCATATTAGCATAATATGGTTAATAATATGAGTTAGATTAATAATAATAAGAGTAATAAGTGAAGTAATTGTAGTTCTATCGATCATATCTGCATAATATGGTTAATAATAGGAGTTAGATTCATAATAATAAGAGTAATAAGTATAGTAATTGTCGTTCTATCGATCATATTAGCATAATATGGTTAATAATATGAGTTAGATTAATAATAATAAGAGTAATAAGTAAAGTAATTGTCGTTCTATCGATCATATAAGCATAACATGGTTAATAATATGAGTTAGATTGATAATAGTAAGTGTAATAAGTATAGTAATTGTCGTTCTATCGATCATTTAAGCATAATATGGCTGGTAATATGAGTTAGATTGATAATAATAAGAGTAATAAGTGTAGTAATTGTCGTTCTATCGATCATATAAGCATAATATGGCTAATAATATGAGTTAGATGATAATAATAAGAGTAATGAGTATAGCAATTGTAGTTCTATCGATCATATCTGCATAATATGGTTAATAATATGAGTTAGATTCATAATAATAAGAGTAATAAGTATAGTAATTGTCGTTCTATCGATCATATAAGCATAATATGGCTAATAATATGAGTTAAATTGATAATAATAACAGTAATAAGTACAGTAATTGTCGTTCTATCGATAATATAAGCATAATATGGCTAATAATATGAGTTAGATCGATAATGATAAGAGTAATAAGTATAGTAAATG